>NC_134459.1:124959065-125259065 GCF_047948215.1 Lycorma delicatula | reverse complement strand
TCAATATTGGGAGAGATGGCTTCAGTAGTTACTATTGTACGTGCGCTGCATGTTTGATATATGTAACTGTGTACATCGTCCCTCTCAATCTCAAAAAGAGCGCGTGTGTGTGTGAAAGAGAGAAAAAAACGAGAGTATACGTATACAAACAAGTTATGGATAAGAGAAAAGTTTTCTCCGTTTTTGATTACAAAAAAAAATTCACGCAAAATATTTTTTCAAACATATATTCCAATAAGAAAAATAATTCTGTTTTTTAGCTAAAAAATGATGAACCAGTTCATCTCTAACCATCTCTAAAAGGAAATAAAAACTCAATATTATCATATTGAGATTAGCGAATAGGAAACTATGGAGCACATTTAAATGAGAATATCTAATTGGCCAGTAGACAGGCCAGCACCGCTCGGAACTATGGAATAATATAGAAAGAACAAGGCAGCAATAAAAGGTTTAAAAAATTAAGCATTACTCATATTACAGCTTTGACTATTTTATTCCTTATTTATTGGGAAAATATCACTTGGAGATCAAATTAATCTTATGATTGAATACAAATTGGTGTCTTCTAATTGGGCTGACGTATACGTGGTAAAAATAATCCAATAATTTTAATCGATCGAAATAAAATTTAGGAGTAATCCGATTTATCAGAATCATTCAGTAGTTGGATTACTAAAAAAAGAAAAAAAGAATGTGTATTGTAATTATATAAATGTTTTGCTTTATTATTGGTAGAAGTATATATTTCTGATTGTATAATAATGCAGTATTGTGATTAGTTGTGAAATGATGCGTTCGGATGGATCAGAACTATTCAATAATCCAGTTGGTAAAAATAACCCCTTTAAATCTTCAGTTTTTATCGCGCTGATTTATACTGTATAATCATGTTAAAAATACATGAATACTCGTACTTGTAACAACTTTCAGTAAAATGATTCGTCAAAAATTTCGGTACACGGATAGGGAAAAAATCTGTAAATTGTAATTAGTTGTATTACAAAGTTTACTAGAAGGAATGCTGATTATGATTGATTAAAATTTGGTTCTTAATAAATTATTCATAAAAATTAGCACATATCACACTGCTATCTTCATATTAATTAGCGACTATTTTTAAAAAAATATTCATCATAATGATTTTCCAAGTATTAACGTATTTCATGTATTTATTCATACATGTTTTGTACAGAGGATTACAAAGGAAAATATTTTTAGTGTGTTCGAAGTATTAATGTTTTTATTTGAAATTTTATTTATTCTTTTGGAATAAAAGAACATATCATGTTTTCGTTGTTGCTATTTTAAAACAATTTTCTTATAAATAGTAAAACCTACATAACAAATTCTATTAGTTGGAATTTTTATGAATGATTCCGGACAATAACATGTTAAACTGTTTTTTTTTTTTTAAGTAATTAATTCAATGGAAAAAGAAAAAAATTTGAATTACAAAAAATACAGTAGAAGAAAGAAAAAATGTACCCCGATTCACAACCATAATCTTTGAAAATATAACTATTATTTTAATATATATCTATTTAATATTATTGGGATAAAATGTTCAGCATTTAAAAAAAATTAGGGTTCAAATACAGAGATAGAAGAACAATTGCTAACATGTACAGGAACCAAACAGCAACAGTAACAATTGAAGAACATAAGAAAGAAGCCGTAATAAGAAAGGGAGTCCGACAAGGATGTTCCCTATTTCCGTTACTTTTTAATCTTTACATGGAACTAGCAGTTAATGATGTTAAAGAACAATTTAGATTCGGAGTAACAGTACAAGGTGAAAAGATAAAGATGCTACGATGTGCTGATGGTATAGTAATTCTAGCCGAGAGTAAAAAGGATCTAGAAGAAACAATGAACGGCATAGATGAAGTCCTACGCAAGAACTATCGCATGAAAATAAATAAGAACAAAACAAAAGTAATGAAATGAAGTAGAAATAACAAAGATGGACCACTGAATGTGAAAATAGGAGGAGAAAAGATTATGGAGGTAGAAGAATTTTGTTATTTGGGAAGTAGAATTACTAAAGATGGACGAAGCAGCAGCGATATAAAATGCCGAATAGCACAAACTAAACGAGCCTTCAGTAAGAAATATAATTTGTTTACATCAAAAATTAATTTAAATGTCAGGAAAAGATTTTTGAAAGTGTATATTTGGAGTGTCGCTTTATATGGAAGTGAAACTTGGACAATCGGAGTATCTGAGAAGAAAAGATTAGAAGCTTTTGAAATGTGGTTCTATAGGAGAATCTTAAAAATCAGATGGGTGGATAAAGTGACAAATGAAGAGGTATTGCGGCAAATAGATGAAGAAAGAAGCATTTCGAAAAATATAGTTAAAAGAAGAGACAGACTTATAGGCCACATACTAAGGCATCCTGGAATAGTCGCTTTGATATTGGAAGGACAGGTAGAAGGGAAAAATTGTGTAGGCAGGCCACGTTTGGAATATGTAAAACAAATTGTTAGGGATGTAGGATGTAGAGGGTATACTGAAATGAAACGACTAGCACTAGATAGGGAATCTTGGAGAGCTGCATCAAACCAGTCAAATGACTTAAGACAAAAAAAAATTATTGGGATACATCAATTAATTTGATATTGAGCTAGTTTACTGTAAGTTTCGGTTTATTAAGAGTATTGTATTTTATATACAGAGACCGGATTATATGGAACATAAAAAGCTTGAAATATGTATGAAAAGTCAGAATATGCTACTTTAAATAATAAAAAAATAGTAATTTTTACTTTTTTATTTCAAAATCAGCATACAATTAGTAAGTAGTTGAAGAATAACATATATATATTTATATATTCGATAATTAACAATTATTTAACATTTTGTACTTTTGTAAACATTAATAATTAGAGATACTGTTCCGCGGCTGCTAGATGCGCTCTAAGAGTCGTGCAGCTAATAGGTTTGGCCGGCTGCAACGTAAGATTTCATTTATTAACAAGGTACCCTACCGAAAAATATTGCAAATATTACGAAAATATGCATCATCACTAAATTTTAAGGAAAATTATTAAAATATGCAATAGCCGGTGAGAATGGGCTTAATTTGCAAGTGCATATAATCCGGACTCTATATATAAATTTTTAACAAAATAATAAAAAATATATTGGAAAAACCTAACAGACTAATAACAAATAATGAATACTTCATCCAAACTGGTTTTGAAATTGCAAATTGGGTTAGTTTCTTAAATTCGAGTTCTACCTCCCGAAACATCTGTTTGTATATTGAGTTTAAAAACAATAAACTATTATAAACTAGAATAGTTAATTGAAAGATCCTTACTGGGGATGAATTGATATAAAGCCTTGTCTGATGAGGTGTTAACGGTAACTGATATCTTTGTCTCAGATACAAATCTCTAAATGCTAAGATTTTTTTCAGTAACAAAAATGATTGTTCTGAAGAGACTTTAGTGTTTTCTAATAGATATTTTTCTTAATGTAGAAATAGAAAATAATTCAAAATTTTGTTTTCGAGTTCTTTATAGTTTTTCGAATGCAGTATCGGCAGGAAACAACGATTTTCGCTATAATTCGGTTATTAAAAAACGTATTTAATTGAGTCTTTTTGTTCATAATAAAGTGTTTTTAAATTTTTTAAAATAAAAAGTAATTTGATAAATATAATTTTTATCATGACTATTAATTTCAAAATAAGTATAACCCTAGTTTGAAATTTATTAAAAAAAAATTACTTAATTTCTTTTTCCTTAATGTTTTTTTAAACAATGTATTTTTAATTTTATTTAAATATCGCATCTATTCAACAGGTAAGATTTTCTGTTAAAAATAAAAATTGTTTTCGAACTTACTCTTTTTTCTTGTTTAGCGCTATAGCAGAAGTATAACTTTAGAAGAGAAAAAGTATTGCAATCGATTTAGTTTGGGCATACCCTCTTTTCACCGGATCCTGACGTTTTGATTCCTAAGGAATCCCAAAAACCGGATGGAAATTTTCCGGATGTTAATGTTCGTATGTGCGTATGTGTGTTCGCTGTTGGCCTCTAAATCATCTTATATCTCCATCATCTTATATCTCTTATATCTCCAGATGGTGTAAATCTACACCATCTCTGTATGGTGAAAATACTTTTCACCATACTTAGATTATTTTTATATATATGCCATTAAATTGTCAGCTTAAACGATAAAGGGTTTAGGCTGTAGGCAAGATTACCTTCAATATCCTGAGATTTCGCCAAATTACAGATCATGTAGCCTTGGAACTGGTTATGTACGGCGTCAGTTTTAAAACGCTGTTACAAAATCATTTTATATGGCATCTAAGTCGGTTATTTTTTTTTTTGTTCACACGAAGGAATCAGATTTATTACACAATTTGAACGACGTTTATACGATGTAAAATGTTTCATTTAGACTAGAAAGAAAATGACGATTTTTCCCCAGAAATGTGCTTGTGTGTGTGTGTGTGAGACTTGTGTATTATAATTGCTATAAGGATTACGGAATTATTTATTATTTACAAAAAATAATAGTACTAGTATAGTAGTTACTAGTAAAATCTTACTAGTAACATATCGATGTATTGAAACATAATAAATTATGATATACGGCACACAAAAAAAAGAAGGAATTGTGGTCATAAATACGTCACTTTTACTTGAGGTCTATAAATATCTTTTCAGACAAATGATCTCGGTAAATATGTAACACATATCGATTCGTAATGAATACAGTAAAAATGGTTTTTTGTCAATCTGAAGACCCTTTTGAGTGGTGGGGATTTTTATAAAACGTAGTTTTCTGAATCTACTTTCACTTTACTAACATATGTTACTAATCTGTGATTAATGACGGGTTTTTCATCATATTTTTCCGAATTTTCAACCGATTTGCTTGAAAGTATTATTTTTAAAATCAGCAAACTATGTTTCATAAACATAAAGGAAAAAAAATTTCGCTAATAATAAACGCGGTAGAAATGCGCAAAAAATTGTGCCATTAAATTATCGTAATTTTTTTTACCGTTTCAATTATTTTGTTGTTACAGGCATAAAAAAAATCTAATTGTAACTGTTTTTTTTTTGTCAGAATCTGTTAAATCTCTTTAATATACTGTAATTTTTTGAAATTTTTTTCCCAAAAGGGTAGCATAGGACTATGAAGGGAGGCAATCATATACCAACATATTTTCGCGAAGCGCTAATCAACCGCGGATGGGAAAAGGTTAAGGTCATGTTTTTCTTAGGCACATTTTTTTAAACGATTAAAAAATAATATTTGCTGCAAAAAACGTTTTTGCAAAATCGCACCCCCACCCCAAAAAAAGCTCTAAACTTTGAAGCTTTATTGTGATGGTTGTTTTTCATTGTGGTTTCTTCTATTGTCGTCTAATTACCCATAAAAATTAATCTTTACTAAATTGGGATCCCCAGGTCTCACCTAACGGCCGGACCCGACCAAAAGTCCCGCATTTTTTAACATTTTTCTTCTTTTATTGTAATCAAGAATGCGTTAAAAAAGATTTTTTATAAAATTGAACTTACTCCCACTTTGGGGTTCGCGCAAAAAGTAACAGCCATGGTCATGTGAGGTATCAATATCTACATTTTCAAGGGCGCTGAAAACGATTTTGAAATTTGCGGTTTTAACCTCAACCCAATATTATTATCTTGTGGGATTTTTTTTCAATACGATATTAATTATATTTTATTTATAATTAGCCGCATGACGGGAAAGTCCTTCAACTGTTCTCAATTTTTGTTACTACTTTTTTTAACACTCCTCGCAAAGCAATTCACTTGTTAATTGTTAGATCTTTCAATTATGTGTACCGCAAAACATCAGTCAAAATTATTGATGCAACATTTTTCTTGTTGGTGGACAGAAGTCAGCTGTACATCATGGATATATTTTTAACAAAACATTTTGCTGATGTGGCCGCTGATTTGTGCCACTGAGATGTCATGCGAGATTTTGCTAATTCGTGCATTTCTTTATAGCTAGTAATGGGCCTCACTATGAAGGAACCCAAAATACCATGCATATTAGTTACTGAAAACGACACACAGTATATGCGCAACGCGCCTTTTAATTTCTTGAAATACGCCAGCCAAGGAGCGTAAACCCGTCTATCAGCTGAATTTGAATTTTCTTTTTAATTGAACTGCATCTTTAGCAAAGTCATAACTTGGAGTTTGTGACGAACAGTTTTTTAAAACTTCCAATTTTTTGAGATGAGGTCATACTAAACGAACGTTCAAGTCAGTTATCCACATTATTATCAAAATACGTTTGAATCCTGTACATCAGAACCAGATGGTATCGAAAATCTACTTGATTTTTCACCGACGTGCTGCTTAGATTTCTCTTCTCTGCCGCTATCACCTTCTCTGCTTTTGCACTTCTTTTATCTGGTTGCTTTCTATTCTGTTTCCCTAAAAGAAAATCAATAATTACTATTACACCTCCCAAAAAAAAAATAAAGCAACTAAGAAATTAAGCTTCTGAACAGACTCTCTGCTAGAAACTTCAAGCTTAAACATTTTTTTTATCGTCTCCATACATAATTTTTCACAAAGTTACAGCCTTTGAAAATCATTAAGAATAATTTTTTTGTTCGTGAGAAATGTTCTCACGGGTTACTAGACCAAACCAGGTGGGTTCATCAACTCCTATTTATGTTATGTCTAGTGGTGATCGCGTCTCGACAAATCAACTGATTTGGAAGTTGAGGGTTCTTGCATTCAAGTCCTAGTGCCTTTTCTAGACATTTGAACACCTTTACTTTTACTGCGCATACCTTTACCACCTTTACTTTTACTACGCATACCTTTACCTTTACTAGGCATTTGTTGCCTTTGCAACGGATTTGAATACTAGATTGTGGATACCGGTGTTTTTTTTTGGTTGAGTTTCAATTAACCACACATCTCAGTAATGGTCGAATTGAGACTGTACAAGAAGACTGCATTTCATTTACCCTCATACATATCATCCTCATTCATTCTTTGAAGTAATACTTGAACGGTAATTCCCGGAGACTAAAAAGGAAGAAGAATGAAAGAAATATGACTTGAGTTTCAAAACCATCTAATTGTCTTCTTTTTCTTTTTTTTTCAAATTTACAAAAGTAATTTTTTTCATTTTTACATAAGTGTACTAGTGGAATAAGTACAAAAAACACAGAAGCTGGTGGAATGGTCAAATCTGACAGGCTGTGGCTGTGTAGAATGAAATAATGTGAACCAACAAAGTTTTGATTTCAGGTTAGGAATTTTTTTGTCAAGATTGTGTTGCGTTTAACATAACAACTTTTGTAATGATTGAACTTGATCACAACAAAAATTGAATTATTATGAATTTTTAATCGTTTACTATTTATTAACTAACGAAATTTTAATGTTTTTTTGTTATTGACTGATTGTATTATTTTTTTTTTATTAAACCTTTAATATTTTGTATAAATTTGTTTTTGCAACTAGTAAAACAGATTGTTAGGGATGTAGGATGTAGGGTATACTGAACTGAAACGAATGGCACTAGAAAGGGTATAGAGCTGCATCAAACCAGTCAAGTGACTGAAGACAAAAAAAATTTTGCAACTAGCAGACGTAGCGAGTTGCAAAATCAACCATTTCAAAATTCAAAACCATGTAATTAAGCAAAATTGCTGCAAAAGTAACTAATTACAATTTTCAATCAATATTTAAAATTTTTGGAGTGTGGTTGGTATACTTGTCATTATTTCCTTATTTAGTATTGTTTGATTTTTTTAAAATTTCAATAATAAAAACAACAATAATAACAATATCACTATTATTATAAATAAAAAAAACAGTCTTCGCATTTCTTGAACATTTTAGGTTTTGCAACTCATAGACTCAAATGAAAATAATTATACCTTTCGGGCTAAAAAAGTTTCTAATATCCGTTTTAGATTGCTATTGTTACGGGATTGCGGTCTAAACTAACTCAAATACGTCAATTCATTTGACTGACTAACTCGCACTGATTGCAGCGCTTAAATAGGGAACAGAAGGTACTATAATTTTCCCATTAAATCCAACCTCCAACATTCTTTGTTTTTCCTGTTTAGCCTCCGGTAATTAACGTTCAGATAATAGACGATGAATGAGGATGATATGTGTGAGTATATGAATAGATGAGTGATGTATAGTTTTGTACAGTCTCAGTTCGATCATTCCTGAGATGTGTGGTTAATTGAAACCCAACCACCAAAGAACTCCGATATCCACGATCTAGTATTCAAATCCGTGTGAAAATAACTGACTTTACTAGGACTTGAACGCTGGAACTCTCGACTTTCAAATCGACTGATTTGGGAAGACGCGTTCATCACTAGACCTGGGTGGATGGGTAACCTCGAAAATTCTACAATGTACGAGTTTAACCACAGGCCATTACCACTATTCAAACGTGCTTTCTTGCCGTGCAATACTATTATAATCTATTTCTCAAACATGGTACCGCTGATATGTTAAATGAATAAATTAACAATTATTGTAATCCACCTTATCAGCACGTTGATATGTACTCTAGCTCTTTCGGCCTACCTGGAAGCCATCATCAGGAGTTAAAATTAATATATTCAAAGCCAAAAGTTTAAAAAGTCATAGTTAAAACAGCCATGACTGTTTTTTAAAATTTTTAACTATGACTAATTAAACTTTTGACTTTAAATATATAATTTTAACTCCTGATAATGGCTTCCAGGTAGGCCGAAAGAGCTAGAGTACATGTCAACGTGCTGGTAAAGTAGATTATATTAATTGTTAATTTACTGTTGTAATCTATTAATGTTGACCTAATATTTCGTTTGATTAAATGACCCAGGGGTGCAAGCGCTCCAATGTGATTCCGCGTATGCATGGAGATAAAATTTTGAAAATGACTCATTTTTACAATCCTACAATATCGTCTATTCGCAGATTGCTTAAGCCATAGTAGTTTACACAGTGAGTTTGACAATACTATCTTAATCCCGGAACATGACTGTACTGTATGCATTTGTCATGCTGCTACACTGATAAGTGAGTTGAAGGTTTGCCCTTGTCTTTGTCAACCGAACTGTCAGCTGGCTTTGGCGGGACCGGCGAGCGGGATTTGTTGATCTGGCCAACCATATGAGATCATCCGATTATTAATGAAATGACACATTTGTACATAAAATGCAAATATAACAGACTTGTACACTAGACACAGCAGTTGGCGAGAAGCCAACTTTCAGCTCACGTATTGTTTACCATGCTAATTAGAAAACATTTAATTACGTCGGTTCGTTTGCATCACGTTAGAGTTAAGAACAAGTAAGATTGTGTTGTTTTTTGATACACAGTAGACGAGATTTATACGTCCGAAATGTATTAATAATAAAATTTATACCCATAAATAAGAATATAAGAAATATTCAAGCAACAGGTTTTCTAAGAGAGTGCTTGCTGCCTAAGGGATTCCAAATAAAGCAGCTTATCAGAAATATAATGTGATAATTTATTTAGAAAAAAAATAAACTTTTTTTTTCAGCGATATAAAGAATTCTTAATATTGAAACGACGTGATCCATAATACTTATAATTTAGGTTTTAATCTAAATAATGCATTTATTTATTGAACGAATAATAAAACGATAATTTGAAATTGCGTCAATGCGTTATGAAATTTTATAAAACATTTTATTGTAAATGAAGTGCTTCCATTCTAGCTGAACTGACCGTATCATTTTATTAAGAAGTATTAAATTTTAGTTTCAAGAATTAGATTACATCAGGAAATTCATATCTTCCATAATGTTAAATGATATGGAGTTAAAAGTCTTTATAGATATAAAAGAGCCCTACAAAGGGCTTAGTGATTTTTCTTTTTTTCTTTTCACTGTGCATCTGTGATATCATCGTCGTATTTTTTCAATAGCCAATAGCAGTGCTTTTACGTAATGGATTCCATAAAAAAATATCAATTCGTTGCCTCTTCTCTACTATTACCGATATCTCTAAAAATCGGTATTTCACTACTCTGTCATACCCTAATCCACATAGAATAAAAGAAACCTCTGAAAAATGTATACTAACGTTTTCTTTTTATTTAACAATTTTTATCTATAATATTTCTCTTTCATAAACTTTTATACCTTTATTTAATGTAAAATGTATGAATTGTCTTTTGATTCTCTTTATTTGTTTTATGTTATTATAAAATATCTTTCCGTTGAAAGAATTATGAAATTATTATTATTTATTCTAATTTATCAGAATTTTCTAGTCGATTTATCGAGCCTAATGGGAAACATACACATTTTAAAAATATAAACTGGAAACGCTAAATCTATTTTTAATGTGTTTTTTTATCCAGTCATTTGACTGGTTTGATGAAACTCTCCAAGATTCCCGATCTAGTGCCAGTCATTTCATTTCGATGTAACCCCTACCTTACATCCCTAACAATTTGTTTTTGTTTTACATATTCCAAACGTTGCCTGCCTGCACAACTTTTCCCTTCTACATGCCCCTCTAATATTAAAGCAACTATTTCAGGATGCCTTAATATGTAACCTATAAGTACGTCTCTTCTTTTATATTTTTCCAAACTCTTCTTTCTTCATCGATTTGCCGCAACACCTGTTATTTGTCACTTTGTCCACCCATCTGATTTTTAACATACTCCTATAGACCGTATTTCAAAAGCTTCTAATTTTATCATCTCAGATACTCCGATCGTCCAAGTTTCACTTCCATATAAATCTACGCTGCAAACACATACTTTCAAAAATGTTTTCTTGACGTTTAAATTAATTTTTGATCTAAGCAAATTATATTTCTGGCTGAAAGCTCGTTTCGCCTGTGCTATTCGGCATTTTATATCGCTCCTGCTTCGTCCATCTTTATTCATTCTACAGGGTGATTTTTTAGTCCTGTTACCCAATTGTTAATGTCTGGTAATTTTTTTCTAAGAAAGGGAAATTTTGTTTTGTAACACGAAGTTGGTAGCGCTACTCAACCGGTATAGATACGGCAGTGTAAGTTGCTTCTCCTTAAGCTGTGTAAACATTTGTGCCGTTTCCGGTCGTATTACTAACAGAATGTCTTTTACCATAGAACAACGACAACAATGAGTTTTCATTCTTGAACAATATTTTGCTACGAAATCGTACGCGACTGTAAAAGAATCATTTCAAATTAAATTTGTTGGTGTTCCTCCGCCAGAAAAAATTCCAATTTCTAGGCTAGCAAACCGATTTAGAGAGAGAGGTAGTGTTTGCGACAGAAAACGTAGTGGTCGACCAACTCGCTTGACAGATGACGTTTTACAGAATGTGAAAACGAGATTGCTCAATTCTCCACGGAAAAGTTTACGAAAACTTTCCACGCAAGTCGGTTTGTCATATTGGAGTGTTCAAAAAGCTGCTAAAAATTAGAAATTGTATCCGTATCGCGTACGATTAGTCCAAGAGCTTCAGCCTCCAGATTTAAACAAGCGATAGCAATATTGCCGTTGGTTTAGGTCTCTCGTAAATGTTAACGGAATCGAATTTTTAAACACAGTGTTCTTTAGTGATGAAGCTTGGATCCATCTCGATGGTTATGTGAACAGTCAAAACTGTCGAATTTGGGCGGCTGAAAATCCTAACGCTTTACAAATCTTTGCATCCTGAAAAAATTGGTGTGTGGTGTGCGATATCTCGTCATCGTATAGTCGGACCCATATTCTTCGAACAGACAGTAAATGGTGAAGTATACAGGAATATTGTGCGCTAATTTGTGTCCCTCCTGGAATCTCAAGAACAATATTTCTGGTTTCAGCAAGACGGCCCTACATGCCACATGTCTCGAAAAACCATGGATTTTCTGCAAGAGTTCTTTGATGATCGAATAATAAGCAAGAGCTTATGGCCTTAAAGGTTCCCAGACCTCACATCTCCTGACTACTTTTTGTGGTGCTATATTAAGTTCGAGGCCTTCAAAAACAATCCTCACATTATTGATGAACTTAAAGTCAATATTATAGACTTAATCATTATTGTTTATTATAATAATATATATTATTTATTATTATAATATTTCCAATGCAACTCTTAAAAAGGTTTCTGCTAATGTGCTAAAAAGAGTCCGTGCGTGTATAACCGCCAGGGGTGGGCATTTTGAGCATATTCTTTAACAATTATGTAAGTAATAGCTTTTTATTAAATCTCTTTTGTAAGTAACAGATACATTTTTTTATTCCACCTAAATTTCCCTTTCTTAAATTACAATTAAAATTGGGTAGCAGGACTAAAAAATCACTCTGTACTTCTCAAATAACAGAATTCTTCTACTTCCGTAATCTTTTCCCTTCCTACTTTTATAGTCAGAGGTCCATCTACATTAATTGAACTACATTTCATTATTTTTTTAAATAAAATTTTATTCACCCGTTTCATAAATTTCTTCCAATCATATTTACACTTTCAATATGCGAAAAAAGCATTGAAAAAATCGATAAAAAAGGATAGATTAATTTTTAAGAGTATAATTTTGTTAACTCATTTTCTTACATTCCCTTTACATTTACTATCCAATTTACTATTTTACTTGAATATTGGAAGAAATACGCTTACGTATAATCTTTATCATGAAGCTACTGATATTTTATTACTTACCTTGAACATGGTTGCAAGAAATCCGATCCAGTACACCACATATAATACACTGTAAACTCCTCATAAGGTAGTCGATTTTATTCCTCTACGAAATAATACAATGCAAGTATTTTGCATCTGGTTGAAATAATCTTATTGAAATCATGAAGACATTGCTTTAAATTATTAATCGTTAATCTCTGGAAAAATATTATTAAGCTTGATAATTATTATCAAAATATATTAGTTTAAAATTTTTTTTTTTGTTTATCCTCCGAGACCACCGTTTAGTATTTGCTTCAGAGGATGAGATGAATGATTTGTAGCTTGTTTGAAAATCACTCAACGCTAAACGGGTCCCAACACTCCGGGTCCCGGGACCTCCGGGATTCGAACCCGGGACCTCCGGACGAAAGGCCGAGACGTTACCATTCGCGCCATGGAGGCCGGCAATTTTTAAAGTTAAAAAAAATACAATATGGACAAAATGGATTATTTTTCGAATATATAATCTGCACATATTGATTAAGGAAAAATTTTATCTTGAAGACAAAGCATATCCATATTTCCTGAGAGTCCTTGAAGAATAAGGCAGATTTAAAAAAAAAACGACTCAGTACCTCGAGTTCCAATTTTCTTAAAGGACACATTGAATTCCTAACAGGATTAGAATTGAAATATTAAAACAATACTATTTCGGTGGAAAAAAAAAATTTGTATTAATTTTGATTTATATAAATTTTCCCTCATTATTAAAAAATATAATCTTTATTAAATTAAACTTTTCATGTTACAAAATTGAGTAAATTGACATTATTGAAATTTTTATGGTGTAGGATAAATATTATTTCACCATGCAATGGGAATTTTCATTTTTTAATGAATTCCTTAAAATATTTCTAAATTTAAAATATGTGAAAAGCTTAATACATGCGTATTTTGGAAAAAAATCATTCAAATGTGTTATTATTACACACACTGAATTTGCTATTGTTCATTTTATAATACATACAGTCATTGATGGTTACGTTACTTGCTTATTAATTAATTAATTTTGCTATCAAAACAGCAATCGATGAAACTGTACAAGGGATGACAATATCGCATCACTTAACCTAAAACCGAATTTGGGTATTGTTTTAGGGCGATGCATATTGTAGTATTCCATTACTGTGGCTTAATTTGTCGATCAAGTTATATAGGCTTGCCTTGCCTTGCCTTTATTAAACAAAACTATTTCATAATTATATAAGACAGAAATTGTTATTAAAGAACCTAATTCAAACTATTTTTCAGTTACAGTATATATTAATTTAATTTAATTTTTGTTTGGATTTAGTACGAATGAATTATTAATAAATTTATAGTTACAAAATTACATACTTTCACTTTGTACTAAAACAAGTTAGGTGCCCCGATCTTCTGGTTTACATTTAGAAACGTCAATGATTTACATGTTATAATTATTGCGATACAAATAATACAATGTTAGCGTTTGTAGAATAACCTGTTCAGTTTCCACGGACACATTCAAACAATGCTACCTACCTTTCGATTAAATACCTTAACCCTTACGTAACTTCCAATCTCCTTATATTGAATACGGTACGCGTGTATATGACTTTGACACACAAAGAGCGTTTGTAAATGGGTTTTCGATACTTGCTTTTAGGGAGATTTCATAAGAAAGCTACCTATTGTAATGGGTATCATGATTCGACTTCCGGAAAATTTCGACATATCTTCTTCGCGTTTCACATCCGCCAGACCCCAAAACGACGGTCAGTTCAAAATTTTATATATATATATTTCACTTTCTTGTGGACACGATAACTGCCATAATTTTGCGCCAATATCTTTAAAATTGATATTAAAATATAACGACCCAAAATCTCGGTCGAGTTCGTTAATCGGCAAAATCGGATCATGGAGAAGCTTTTTCCAAAAAACAAAATATCGCTATAACTTTCTTATAAAGCTGAAAATCGAATTCGTTTAAGGTTCCTACTATTCTTTGGATATGGGCCTAAAACTTTAGTAAGTAACGTCTTTTGATATCAATAACCATTGACCCAGGGAGTGGGAAAAATGGGGCTTTGAAGACAAAAAACATACCTCCCTTATTCGGCACAGCATCGAATCGATTTAAAGTGGTTGTTAGTCCTTTAAACATTACCTAAAACTCTTGTTTTAAACAATTTTCGATATGACCAACTTGCGGCAAGCGATGACCAAAATGTTGCTGGAATTCTAAGAAGACGGGGCTTGTCGAATGCTAAACATGTGAAACTTTTTTTCATATGTAACCATTGTCGTATTTAGTACATTTGAATTTTTTTTAACTTTAAAGTAGACATTTTTTTTATCCTCTACTTATCAGCAATGAAATTTACATCTGCATTCCGGCTTGCCGGAAGGGATTTTATATATATATATATATATATATATATATACCTTAAAGATCTTAATTTTAAGAAAATTTATGTTTTATTCTTGTATTAAAAAAAAATAAGAAAATAAGAAAGTTAAAAATAAGAAAAATTATTTCTGAAAATGTCTATAATGAAATGTTGGCAGATTAACCGGTATCTCCGTTGTTAGGCTACATCACTATACACACAATATTCATCACAATATAGGTTACATCACTGAAATTCTCCTGGGATATAAACATTTTTCCATTATTAAAGCCTTTTCTAATCAAAATTGACTATATTACAAGGTTTTTTTGTGATAAATTTATTCTTACTCTAATAGTATACGCAATATTTATTAAAGCTACATAAAACGGACGTAATTGAGTTACTGGTTATTGATAAATAAACCAACCAGGTAAAAATCGTAATTAGCAGCAGATCATTTCTTCTAACGTAGTGAATTTTTTTGTAACGCTTTATGTATCGTATTGTATCTTATAATTAAAATAAAAATTAGTCTTGCTTATTCTCTTAAATATTGGCAGTATGACCAGACAAATTGGTTTTAAAAAACAAAAATTATGTTTATCAGTGTAATCAATCTTCTGTAAACCGTTGATATGGTCTTTTTTTACACATACAATCAGTAATGGTACACGCAAGTCATGGCCTAAAAAAAAGACAAACAAATAACTATAATTTACAGATTGTTTATTGTTTCATTAATGTATCTAATTGTCTATAATGCTATACTTTATACTTTTTTTACAAACAACTTATCAATAACAAAGTGACTTTTTTTTTATAAACAAACGCTGTTTAAAATTCATGTGTACAAAATAATTTTTTCACCGCTATTCGATTCAATTTGAAATTATAAATACTTACCAATTTGTTGTAGTTATCAACAATTACATTTCCTTCTCATTGTTTCTTCGCTGTTCCCATCTTCGTATTCATCAGTGTTTTTGTATTTCCGTAAACGTCACGTAGCTTAAGTTTATTAAGAATGTTCGTTAACCTCCTATTCTCCTGATAGCGGGAGAATTTGTATCTTTCTTTTATCGGGTGGATAATTATTTTTATTTAGTGATGGTTATATTTATTTTGTTTTATTTGTGGATGGAATTACTTGCTGCGTTCCGATCCTTTAGACCGGAGAGAAATTATTTGACAGGGGCTGACCGTGGGAGCCTAACCACGTATGAACTTCATTCTCCTGGCGTGATTCCCCTTCAGTCCGACCCCTGCAGCCCTTTCGGTGCTAGAGCCTAGCAGGGAAGCGCCTTTCGGGGGCCCTAGTGTGTGTTTGGAGGATGATGAAATGCGCTCCCCTTTCCGGAGGAAGTCGTATATGCTGACGGTGACATAATTGTAAGAATTAGGGAAGGACGAAGGATGGTTGATGAGAAAAGTTAGAAAACTTTCTTCACTTAGGCTATCTTCATTACTGCATCTCGGCTGGATTCGGTCGTGTCATATTCCAGTCCATGTCAGCGGGTCGATCTTTATTCCCCTTTCGCCTTCTATTTTCAAGCGGTGTTTGAATTTTCTCCCAATGTAAATGTAAATGGGTAATTTTACCCATTGATGTAAATGTATTTTTCCAAAGTCTGTCAACATCTTCATAGATAAATGTAATCTCGAGCAGCAAATCAATTTTTGACATCTGCCCAAATCAATTATATCGGTTTCAGCTCTGGTTGGTAAGGGGAAGTCTCAAAATATCGCGGTGTTTTTAATGATTTTGTTTACTACAAAAACTTCAGATGACATCTTATGTTCTTTAACTATTTCATAAAATTCTACTTTGAGGTCGGTTTCATGGAAGGAATGCCATGGGACTTCAGCCAGCCTTGGATGTCGATTTTTTTTTTAATTCAAATTAGGGACTTTGTTCTCTTTAATGTTGCGATAACGGGCGTTATATAGTTCTATTACTGGCAAATTTAGAAGCAGTTTCTCTTCAAGTCTCTTTGAAAAGTTCAGCAAATTAAAAATTCATTTCGTGATGACAGTCTCTCGGGGATTTTCTCATAGTAAGATGGTGTGATATCCCATACCTCCACCGGCGTGCAAAATCATTTTTTTTTATCCTTTGCCAACCGGTTTTTTTTCCAATGATTCTGTAGGCGGGTTCTTTTCAATTCATCTTTTGTTTTGTATATGAGTAATGTATATGAACCTTTGATCGAGAAACACATGTATTTGAACGATTTTGTTCTCTGAATTCACTAATTTTTTTCAGATAACGTTTGTATTGATTGTCATGTCTTTCCAGCAACTCTGATCTGTTAGTCGAAATGTTAGTCCTTTTGAAGCCGATCTTTTTCAAAATATGTCTTAATGATGTACCGGAACCTTCGAACAGATAATTTTTTAAACTACTTTTATACTCTCAGTAGATTTTTTCTTGAGTGTAAAAATTGTTGACTACACGGAGAACAGCGCACAAGTCAAAATCGTTTAACCCAGAAATAGGATACGGTCTTTTCTTGTTTTTTGAATGAAGAAAAAGACGTTAATAGATTTTTAGTCAAATTTTTAAATTAAAAAAGGAATAAATAAAACACAAATAAATTGTATTGGTAAAATCGAATTTAACGATAAAAATCGAGGGGTTACACTTACAAAGTGCAATATTACATCACGGATTTTCGATTCATAAACCTTTACGAATCTAAAATCATTCCATATAATACTAGTTTTATTAAAAAAGGAAAAATATGGTATGAAGTGAATGATATGACTATCACAAAAAAATTGGCCATGAAATTCAATTTATTTGTTCTAAGGCAATAAATTTCAATAATAAATCCATAAGATAACAATCAGAAATTCATAAAAAAAAAGTAAAAGAATAACAAAACGCAGTAGTATCCAAAAAAAATTACAATGAATTGTAAACTGTACGTGTACGGTTAAGAGTCTCCCAGCAGATATAATTTCTTCCGCTCAAAAAACAAAAATTTCTGTAATATAAATAAAACTGTTTTTAACAAAACGATACTGATATCAAAAAAGGTGAGACACTTCAATTATATTATCAAAATCTGTTATTAATTTAGAATTTTCTTTAAAAAAAATACATGTTAAATATATGTAGTAGAAAATAGATGTACAATAATAGATAATAAACAATGTTTAAGCAAAACATATAATAAGAAAAAAAATTTACAAAACTCTTACCAGCTCAATTTCATTTATATGTAATACACATCACATTTACAGAAATAATACAATTCTTATGATTATTCGTTGTTTAATAAATGAAATCGGGACAGTAAAAGTATTGTAATAAATTTTTCTTTTTTTGTTTATTACATGGAACGCTTAAACATTGTTTATTATCTATTATTGTCTTTTACATATATTTAACATGTATTTTTTTTAAAGAAAATTCTAAATTAATAACAGATTTTGATAATAGAATTGAAGTGTCTCACCTTTTTTGATATCAGTATCGTTTTGTTAAAAACAGTTTTATTTATATTACAGAAATGTTTGTTTTTTGGACGGAAGAAATATCTGCGAGACTCATTGCGTAGGGTTTACAATTTCATTGTAATTTTTTAAATATTATTATTTCCTTTGTTTTATTAAGTAGAGAGCATTTTTGCTTTTTCTTTTGGAAATAGATTGGTAACTCATTCAATTCACTTTTTTCCATTATAAATTATTCTCAACGACAAAGTAATTATTTAAAAAAAAAAAAACTATTCCCTTTAACTAACTTCTTTCTAAGTTTTACTTTTTTTTTGTTGATAAAGACACTACGGTTAAACGTAAACTTTCATAGTTATCTTGAAAAAGAAAACTAATATTTTAGAAGTACGCATCTACTATCTCATTAAAATAAATTAATTACACTAATTATTGGTTTGCAAACTTTTTAATTAAAAATTTATTTTTTATAATTTTTTTTAACAAAAAAAAAAACGTTAAGAAATTATAAAGGTTCTAAATATTTTAAACAACTTCTAAGCATTAAAATAACTTTGCGAGTGTAGTTTTAATACTATTCTAAAACTATTTTTAAAAGTTACTTGTTTGTACGCGAAAACACTTTTAAAAGTTTAGTACGTATAAACTTTGAGAAAAGATTTTCTGTACTAATACTCTTGAACATATATTTATACCGGTTGGTTATGTATCCAGCTGTTCAGGTTATAGAAATAGTTCAAGTTATGTAAAAATAATGAAAAGCTTTTAAGCTATTTTAAAAGCTTTTTTTCTGTATTTTGTAAAATAATTTAAAAAATGAACAATGGATAATATTTTTGATATTTACAAATAATTCCATTAAATTAAAATTTGTTCCCTGTGTTAACGATTACACAGTTAGCTGATCGGTCCAGTATTAAAAACATTAAATTTGATTGCTTCTACACCAGAGTTCTTGGTTATGTTCTCAGTGTGAATAAAGATTTATTAAAAATGTATCCTTCCGCGTTTGTCCTTACCTTTGGGTAACGTATTTCACATAATTTGTAGAGACTGTGAAAAGAAAATAGAATCCAGTTATAATCTAGATCATGCGTCAAAGTGGACGATAGCGCCCCCTTGTGGACGCTAGAGGCCATCAGGGGGTGCGGCAGAAGGCCCACAGAAAAATGGGGGGGTTCAGGCGGTGTAGGAAGGCGATGGTTGAAAAAAGGAAAAAATTACGTTTTCCCGATATTTAAAAAAAAAAAGTAAAGTAAAATGTAAGTTTTAACTCAGAAATAGTATATTCCACGCTTAAATACAATAATTGCAGTTGCTGTTTTTAAGAGCGTATCTTAAAAATAGCGGTTGCAATTATTATTTTTAACAGATAGTAAGTTTGAAAATTTCGGGGGCATTAGAATGTTTTGGTTCTCAATGTGGGCGGTGGGTGAAAAGTTTGAGAATCAGTGATCTAAATGGTAATGACCCGTATACGCTATAGGAAAATAGAAGAATATTGGATAAAAAATCGTTTTCTATTTTCAAATAAAATGTATCACTTTATTACGATTTCGTATTTATGAATTATTGATTTATATATGAAGATTCAGAACTAAGTATTTTTTTGATTACTATTACGGAATTTGAGTTAAAATATTTTCCATTTTTCCTTTCTGTTAGGTGCTATTACCAAAAATGGTTGTTACACTACTTGATACTAGTCCTAAGTTAGGATTACTTTATTCTAAGGTAGGAAGTTCCCATCCCGGTATTAATGAAGAAAGCTTAGAGAAATGAAATGGTTTCCTGTATCCTTTACTTAGCCACTGTACTATTTCACATCGACTAAACAATCACCTAAAACCAATTATTATTTAGCGGTGATTGTTTACACCAGATGCATCTTATTCCACACGGGGCTTGTGGCAGGTCATGTAATGAAAAATCGTTACTCTCAAAGAGTAAAGGCCTTTTAAGATCGCACGTTCCATCCATCGTCCGTTGACGGATCCATATTTTGAAAAAATCACATCCTAGCTTATCAAACACTACACTACTCGCACTGCATCCATTCGTCCATTGGACGATAGTAGACGACAGATGTTCTGAAATTACTCGCCAGGCGATTTCTTTGTCGATATGTCCACGTGAATGTTTTGTAACTATCTGGGTAGATTCTAATAGTAAATTGCTTTTGTTTGTAATATTATGTATTGTAGCAGCTAGTGAACTGAATATGCTGAAGCTTGTAGAAGTGAGAGGTGCCTTATAGTCGCGCTATGGAGCATTTGTTGTTTATTTATGTACAGGGATGTCTCGTTGAAGACGAAGAAGGCCAATGACAAGCAGTCGCTATTGAAAACTAATTTCTATACAGTAGAACTATCATAAATATTAGACCGGAACTAATTTTTCACTCACACTACAAGAATTTTTATCAATACCCACGGTACACTTTTCTCAAAATCACTCTTGAGACCAAGGCATGTAGTTGGAAAATATCCAACACACTGATATTTTATTAAGTAAAACATGCTTATTCATAAGCGTGACCCTACAAATACATTCGCGATAGTAGTTTGCGGGTGTCCACCAGACCATCCGGCCCACGGATACGGAATGAACTGTGCGACATAAAATATAACCAAGGCCGTTTTATAATAATTAAAAATCTGTATGCATTTTACTTTCGTAACCAAAATTATAGACATTATGTTATTTCGTTTCTACTGTAAAAAGTTTAGGTTAAAAAATTCATCTTTTTCCATAAGTTGTTTTCTTTAAATTTATAATTTTAAAGTTGCGTTAACTACAACGGTAACTATCTTGATTTTGATACACTTTTATATTTATATATATATATATTTAGGTAGATTTCATAAGAAAACTATGTATCGTAATGGATACCATGATTTGACTTCCGGAAAGTTTCGACATATCTTCGCGTTTCACATCCCCCAGACCCCAAAAAACCGTCAGTCTAAAAAGTAAAAAAAATGCATATAATGAAATTTCGCGACCCACAAACCAAACCCAATTAAAGCATTTAAAACTATTTAGCTGCGTTAATAGCGACGAGTATGAACATATATGTATGAAGTGTACTAACATGTCCAATGTAGGTTCCAACTTGATGTTTACGAACTCCTTGTAATTTGGTTTGCTGGTATATTCGCTGTGAGATCATCATGTTCGAACATGCATCTGATACGTTTGAACATGTGCTTACAGCATTGTAAAAGAGGCGTAAGGGATTGCAGAACGTCAGTTTAGTTTCGAATGCGTAGCATCTGTCTGGTGCCTTTATTTAAGGTTTTAAAAACGTAGTTTCATTGAAAATAATAATAAATGAAGTTTCGTTTTTTTAGTGTGCGACAAGACGATGTAACTGCTTTTTTCAGTTAGATTCTTATGCAGAATGCATAAATTTGTGAAAAAACGAAGTGTGCCATCTACATCCAGTGAACTGATTGGTAAAAAGACAAGATTATACCGTAACAGTTATTTAAATATTGTTGATAATTATTTAAATTAAG
Source organism: Lycorma delicatula (assembly GCF_047948215.1). NCBI lineage: Eukaryota > Metazoa > Arthropoda > Insecta > Hemiptera > Fulgoridae > Lycorma > Lycorma delicatula. The sequence continues at coordinate 125,237,043 of NC_134459.1, read as the reverse complement.
TTTTTATCCTAATGGATGGAAAGCCATGGTGCGTTGTTTGCTTTCAAGTCCGCCCCGATGGAAGCATAAAACCATCAAAATTAATTTGACATTCGAAACTAACGGTATCCACAATCTAGTATTCGAAAAAGAATTTCTAGTAAAAGTAACTGCCTTTACTAGTAACTTACTTTGAAATCAGCTGATTTGCGAAGACGAGTTCATCACTAAAGCAATCCGGTGGGTTTCAAAGTACTGTTTATGAATACATATGTGAACATATCTTATCCAGTATACATAGAAGTCCAGTTGACTTAGAGGACAAGGGGAAAATTGGCCACTCGTAAGCGGCGAGTCAATGTGGCGCGAGCCGCATTGTCGGACCGTGTGGGTGTTCCTCGATGCCGTTGCTTTGTTCAACCAGCATCAGTTTAAAGAGAAAGACTTCTACATCGCAGCTGTGGGAAGCTACCCTAGAGTTATGGCTGGCCATCAGCCAATTAAAGCTGTAAGCGCTTTAATATTGGTGGACAGGTACATGCTGGAATTCAGTGACCTGGCATGGCAGCGAGTTTCTGTCTTGACGAGATAAATTTAATTTATTGAATGTCTTATGTATATTAGTAGTTGACGAAGTGCGCCTACCCATTTTACAATATATGACAAGTGAGCGGTGGGACACGAAGCAAGCGGTGTGTGGCGCCATGCTTAGTTCGTTCACGCAATTAGGTTAGTTCTAGGAGCTAGTTAGGACACTGGTCGCTAAACTGATTCGAGGCTCAGTAGCCGTTTGTGGCACAGACATTCGGTGTTATGTTTTAGGGCTACCGAATAGGGTTGTGGCAGGAGAAATGCTATGCAAATCAAATCAATTCAGTATACATAAATATATGCTAAACATAAATAAGTACATACAACGATGAGTCCAAGCAACATTGATAAAGTTCAGAATATAAGAAGAAAAATGAACACCAAACAATAGCCGTATCAGTCACACAAAGAATTACCAAGCAAACAAAGAGACAGTGAAACAGTTCAGAGAACCAACGAAAGAAAGTGGCTGAAAGAAATGAAAAATTTGGACAATAAATATTGATAAGTATATACAAACATGAGTCTAAGCAATATTGATATTGTTCAGAACATAAAACGAAACTAAAAAAAAACATAGTCATATCATAAACAATAACAAAAGCATAGAAACAATTAAATGTCAATGGCAAATCAAAGAACCAACAAGGGTAAGTGGCGAAATGAAAGGAAAAATTTTGACAATGTACAAACCACAAATAAATTTATGTTGGTTTTTAGCTAATTCGCATCAAATCTCGGAAAATTTACAACTCTAATCTATGGAGTCGTTTTAGGCGCTTTACGTCCTCGCTGTTATCCAGCAGGTTAATCGTGAGCTAAGTTCATATGTCTGTCCAGTATCGTTTTGTATCTTGTACCGAATCGCTGTAGCTCTTGTCGAATGGTTGGCAATCCCCAATAATGGTGCATTTCAGTGTTTTTAGCAAACCAGTTATATTTCTCAGTAGTTTGTTCTGGAATCGTTGAACAACTTCATGTTACTCTCACTAATCGTGCCCTATAGTTGGATTCCGTAGGTCCAAATCGGTTTCAGGACTGCTGAGTAAAGCAGTTACTTCTTAGGTAATGATAATTGCTATCTCCTGCCTAATAACCAGTACATTTACCTGAATTTAATGTTCAGCTGCGTCCTTTTTCTTCCTGGCATGAATCCAAGTCAGCCGGCGATCCAGATGCAATCTTAATGACATTTTCGCCAAACGCCATTAAGTTGAACTCGCGGAGAGTCACCCCCTCCTCATAACTTACATAATGTTTGTAGATTTAGTCGGATTGACCTCCATCTTCCATTAAGCTAGTCATTCGTTAATTAGATCCAATACAGTTTGCAGTTAGCAGAAGCTTCGATAGGGCAGCATTCACAGCCAGGAATGCCAAGTCATCTGCAAACGATGTAATGTTCTCTGGAATCGGGGGCCCCACAGTGAAGATCGAGTATAGAACCGGTCCTAGAATTGAGCTCTGAGGAACACCGTTTCATTATCAAAGAATTTAGACAAGTCTTGATTGTACTTCACCTAGAAAAAACGTCCTTCCAAATAGCTGTTAGGATCAAGTAATACTGTTGAGAAAGACACCGTTTCTATTTATAAAGTAGGCCTCGAAGGTCTACTTAAAGGACCTTATGAAAGGCCTGCTTGACATTAAAAAAATGTGTTTCTTTTATGTTTTGATAGCTATTGGCTTATCTTAAAAGTGATATTACGAAAGATTTTCGTAATGTTACTTGTATTTTGTTGGTGTTAATAAGTGAATTTTGCCCTTGTAATATTGTATATTTCAAGCACGATTAAGTTTGAAAACTTTGTTATAATATATATACCTGTGCTTTATTTTGCACAGTTATGATATAAGTTTTAAACAAATTTTAGGAAATCTAATTTGAACAGAATACTTAGCATAATAATAATAATCCTACTTGGTAAAAAAATTTGTGTGCTCTGTAAATTTAGTAGACTGTTGTTAAAAGCAAGATTTTGTATGAATCATGAAATATACAATTTATGTTGAGTAATTTCGTTGAGAACTTTTAACAAAAGGAAAACTTTTCTTTTCAACATTGATGAAATTTTCTGTGTAAATGTTCTAAAAGTTTCTCAGGTTTTTTTTATTATTATAAAAACATTTGACGTATACTAAATCCGTAAGCAATATTAAAAAATTGGCTTTTCTTTTTACCCGATTTATATATTAACAATACACATTAATAATAATTAGTGTATGTCTAAACTACGTGTGCTCGGTTTGTGATAAGGGATGATAAAAAAAAGATCAACTGTGTGGCAAGAAAAACAAAATTCTTCGATTTTTCAAGAATTAAATTATGTATATCATTTTCAAATAATTTATCTTAAATTAATCTTACTAATGCAAGTGGTTCCTTTTCTTGACGTTAGGCCTTCATCTTAATTTTGAAAGTCGAATTTGGAATTTTATAGTAAAGAAAATTTATAATTTGATTCATTTTAAGAGTAAATTTTATTGAATAATTTAGCTGATAAGTAATTGAAATCCAACCAGTTGTGTATTTTATTAACTGATGTAACCTTAGTTTGCGTAAATTGACTACTTATTGATTAGGTTACTTTTATCCTTTAGTTGAAAAATCTTAATATTTTTTTCCCAACGGGATGTTTTTTTTTAGGTAAACATTGCTCCCGGTATGTCCTTTTTTGAATTTATAAATTGATCCTATGTAAAAAGTTTTGTTATACAAAATCAATAGTGAACATCCATTTTTAATACGATAGATAATTAGTTTGTTTTTGTATTATTATTATTATTACTTTAATCAAGTCCTTCTTGTTGCCAAACTGGCATATTGCCATTTATTTACTTAAATACATTATGTTTACAGAATTGTGTATGTTTGTTGTTTCTATAACATACATAATCAGGTAATCATCATTTTATAATGTACAATGTGCTTTGATTTTAACTCTACACGAAAAGAAAAATTGAAAAATTTAAACCGGAGATGATAATTTCTTATTTTTTATAAAATTACCAGTGTATTTTAAGAAAAAAGTAATGTCTATTTGGTATAAGATCATACTTGACTATGTTCCGTATACACGAGGAGGAATACAGTTTGTTTATTATGTAAATGGGCAGCGTTATTGCAGTACTCTAATTAGTAATATATCTTCATATATTACTAATTATAGTATATGTAATATGTATGTATATATATATATATATATATATATATATATATGTAAGAATATATGAAGATATTAAGAAATAATATTTTTTTGTATTATATTTTTATAAATAAACATTTATTGTTTTGTTTTCATACCAGTTTACAAATAAATGTGTAAACACTAGTTTAAATTTATTTAGTAAGCAGATGTTTTATGTTTATAATTGACATATTGGAAGACAGACATATTTATTATCAGTATTTATCGAATAGAATGCTTCATGGTACTAGGATTCTAAGGCTTTGATGGTAGCTCTATCCCGTCGCTTTATGCAATAGGTTCCATTTTAAAAAAAAAAAAAAAATGTTTCTGAACCCATTTCGTTATTGAAACTCTTTTATTAATCGTAATCAAAGTCGCTTTGAGATGGTTTTAATCGGAAAATTATTTTTACAATTCTCTAATGTTACAATCGTTATCCAGATGGGAATTTTTATTTCAGATTTTCTCAGTTAATAGAAATTATATCTACTGTAGGAATATTTTATGGAGAAAACTCATAAAAATCACTCGAAGTGTAAAATTTTAAAAGTTTAGTGCCAATTATTTTTGTAAATATTGAATACCTCTTGTTTCGAGATTAAAGCTCATTTAATAAATCTTTACCTACTTTTTTATCTATATAACTAAATTTCAGTAAAAAAAATTAAAGCTTCATATCATTAATTGATAAATAGAAAAATCTGGAATTATTAACCCGATTTATGAATTTATTTGTTTATTCATAAATTCAATTAAATTAAATATTTACGAATGTATTTTATTTATATTTACGCACTTTTTTCTTTTTTATTAAATTAACATAATTTTCTTTACGTTTTTTGATTAATAAAATAAATTGATTTATACATTTCTTTTTCTTTTAATACGTCTGGAAGGGAACACACCTCTAAATATTGGTAGTAAAATACAAACCTTCCATTTCTGATTTAAGTTTCATTTAAATTAATTATTAGGATTGTAAAATAAGCTTCAGGAATTATTTCAAATATCGTAAACTCAAGGATTTTATCATAAAATTATTGTAATCTTATTTGTAGCGCGTTTTAGTTATAAGTTTCAGTTTTGTGTATGTTTGTGTTAGAGATTATAAATGTGAAACTTGAATTTATAATTTAATTATGGAACAGTACTCGTATTGAAATTAAGACGGAAGTACAGAATTGCTTCGTTGAAATGAAGTAAGACTTGGTTGAATGATTCAACTTATTTATGTGTAATCTATGCAAGAAAAATAAAACAAATTGTCATATTTAACTGAATTAGAATATATAGTATTATAAAAAAATATTATTATTGCACCGTACCTGTCAGACTGTAATTTAATTAAAATTAGTTTTTTAATCTATTAAATACTATTCTAAATAAAATATTTCTGTCGATTAAAAAAGATATGAAAAGTATACTTCTGTAGTATGTATACATAGATTTTGTTCTTAACCATTAAATAAGCTGTAATTTAGTAAAAAGTAAGAAAAGAAATAAATGTTTCCGTCTTAATGTACAGTATCCTAATGAAAAATGAAGATTTTTTTTCAGTGTAATGCACTTGTGATCGATTTTAAATTGCTAAAAAATCATCTAAGTACTTTTTTTTAATGGTTATTTCTCCATTCAAGCTTTTTACTTGTACTTAATAATGAGGTGTGGAAATTTATGTAAATTTTTTTATATATATATATATACTAGATCCCCCGTCACGGCTTCGCTTGCTCTATACTGTTACTTACTTACTTACCAATTGCGGTGAGGGTACGTTTAGCCGGTCAGGGATCACTTCACTTGCCCCTCCCAAAAGGCAAAAATGTAAAAAAACAATTTATATTTGTTCACTCCTGAAAATATTGAAATTTAAAAAACCCGAAAATGGTTTTCAGATATTTATATGAAAAGTATTTGGAAGCCCAAATCAAGTGAATATCTTGTTTACTTTAGTTGGAAATAGGGAAAACTTTTGCATTCATTGTTCGTTTTTTTTTTTTTACCTTTCTTCACCCCTTTCAAGGTCCAATTTCAAAAAATCTAAGATAGATTTTTAGAAATTCACATGAAGATTACATACACCAAGAATGAAATTGATATCTTTGTTACCGACAAATTAAAAAAAAAAAAAATTTAATTAAACCAATTTAACCCTCTAAAATATATAAATTTCTTTTTAATATTAACATGAAGATTACAGACTTTTTTTTTTGTTGTCTTCAGTCATTTGACTGGTTTGATGCAGCTCTCCAAGATTCCCTATCTAGTGCTAGTCGTTTCATTTCAGTATACCTTCTACATCCTACATCCCTAACAATTTGTTTTACATATTCCAAACGTGGCCTGCCTACCCAATTTTTCCCTTCTACCTGTCCTTCCAATATTAAAGCGACTATTCCAGGATGTCTTAGTATGTGGCCTATAAGTCTGTCTCTTCTTTTAACTATATTTTTCGAAATACTTCTTTCTTCATCTATTTGCCGCAATACCTCTTCATTTGTCACTTTATCCACCCATCTGATTTTTAACATTCTCCTATAGCACCACATTTCAAAAGCTTCTAATCTTTTCTTCTCAGATACTCCGATTGTCCTTGTTTCACTTCCATATAAAGCGACACTCCAAACATACACTTTCAAAAATCTTTTCCTGACATTTAAATTAATTTTTGATGTAAACAAATTATATTTCTTACTGAAGGCTCGTTTAGCTTGTGCTATTCGGCATTTTATATCGCTGCTGCTTCGTCCATCTTTAGTAATTCTACTTCCCAAATAACAAAATTCTTCTACCTCCATAATCTTTTCTCCTCTTATTTTCACATTCAGTGGTCCATCTTTGTTATTTCTACTACATTTCATTACTTTTGTTTTGTTCTTGTTTATTTTCATGCGATAGTTCTTGCGTAGGACTTCATCTATGCCGTTCATTGTTTCTTCTAGATCCTTTTTACTCTCGGCTAGAATTACTATACCATCAGCACATCGTAGCATCTTTATCTTTTCACCTTGTACTGTTACTCCGAATCTAAATTGTTCTTTAACATCATTAACTGCTAGTTCCATGTAAAGATTAAAAACTAACGGAAATAGGGAACATCCTTGTCGGACTCCCTTTCTTATTACGGCTTCTTTCTTATGTTCTTCAATTGTTACTGTTGCTGTTTGGTTCCTGTACATGTTAGCAATTGTTCTTCTATCTCTGTATTTGAACCCTAATTTTTTTAAAATGCTGAACATTTTATTCCAGTTTACGTTATCGAATGCTTTTTCTAGGTCTATAAACGCCAAGTATATTATCGAGTAAGTTATATATTATATATTATCGAAGTATATATTTCACCGAGAAATAAAAAAAATATCCGGGTTTCAAAAAAATCCAAAATTTTTTTTCACCCTTTAAGCTGGAAATTTAAAGAACTAGAAATTAGTTTTTAAATATTCACATGATGATTAGGTACGCCAAAAGGCAGGTTGATATTTTCATTGTTACTTCATTTTTATGCTTAAACTCGGAATTTCTAAACCTCTCTTAGTTTGCACTTACACCCTAACAAGTACATGGGTACAGCCGGCCTCTGTGGCGCGAGTGGTAGGTCTCGGCCTTTCATCCGGAGGTCCCGGGTTCGAATCCCGGTCAGGCATGGCATTTTCACACACGCTACAAATCATTCATCTCATCTCCTCTCCTCTGAAGCATGCCTAACGGTAGACCCGGAGGTTAAAAAAAAAAAAAAGTAGGGATACAGATTTTATCAATTTATCTTCAGTCGTTTTTGCTGAACGTTGATGAATCAGTCAGTCAGTCAGGAATTGTTCTTTTACATAAATATATATATATATATTTATTGTGACTGTTTTTCGAGTAAAAGATGTGGCTTCATCGGTAAAGAAAAATAGAATCTATACTCATTGTCCAGAATGTGGTAACATGTCCTTACTAAGGACCATTGTCCAGAAGGTCTCAGGAAGATATCTAGGAAGTAAATTTTGTACTTTTTTTAGGTTAAAAGGAATTCATTTTTTTGAGGTAATCGCCAATCATTACTTTGTGTTAAACCAGTGCGGTAAGAAATTCTGCTTCCGCACTTAAATAGAATATTGTGTTTTTCAACCTCAGTCTTTTGTATTTTACCCCAGATTTCTCGAAATCTGCTAAAAATGCAGTTTTGGGGCCAATTATTTTTCAATGTTTAGTTCAGATTTCATATAAAACCACTTAATCTACCCTTTAATTTGGGTTCCAAGATTTACAGTCAGTCTGACTTAATTTTACCGACGGAAATTAGGACGAAATATTTCGTCAACCGACACTCGCTATCAAGGGGTTTCTTAAGTTTGTTTATATGAACTTATGGTCTTTTTATTCATAACAGTCCTGAACATTTATGTTCTTCGTCAATTATTCTATACATAACTTTCCTTTGATCTGACTTTACTTGAGTCGCTCAAAATTGCAGATACAAGTGAAATTATTGTGATAATTTAATCGGAGAGTGGCTGCATGACTGATAAAAAATTTGTATGATTGGAAAGACGAATGTTCAGCAAACGTTAAGCTGACATATTCTTAAGAGGCCAAACGGTGTGTTCAGTACTTGTATTTCAAACTAGAAATGTTATACTTTTTCCGTTCTGTAAAGTATAATAGTGTTTTTGACAACCTTATAAGTAGCTTTGTGTTTGTTGTGTTCCCTGAACCCAGAATAGCTGTTGAAATTGAAACATAAATTATTAAGTAAATCATCTCTTCTATCTGAATGATACCTTACGAGTTTAAACGAAAAAAAAATGGTTGACATTAAGTGCCATTTCTTTCAAACTAAAAAAATAAATTATTTGAACTTTATTAAGTAGGATGTTAAAGTCAAATACCCTGAAAAGATGTTAAATTTCTGCATAAGATTTTCAATGATCCACTGAAGCAGATAGCAAAGATTTTAACAAATACAGGGTCATTCACGGGAACCGGATGTTTTTGAAGTGGGTTGTACTCGGGCGTTCGTGGTGGGAGGGGCATGTGGCTGGTGTCTGAAGTTTCCTTTGTTCATAGCATTTACATTTTAGTCGTTGAGATGGAGCCGTGGACGCTAGACCAACGCCTGTACGCGTATGACAGTTTTGTGCGAAATGACGAATCCGTAACTGCTGTTCAGCTAGATTTACTACGTCAGTTTAATATCCATCGTGTTTGAAGAAAATGAAAATTTGTTGTTTTTAATGAGTGACGCAGCCCAGTTTCATCTGAACGTTTTCGTCAACAAACAGAATTGCCGGTATTGGGCAGAAAGTAACCCACATCAGCTTCACGAGAGACCACTTCATAGCCGAAAGGTGACTGTCTGGTGTGCAATAGGAAAGGTCGGTGTTATTGGACCGTATTTTTTTGAAGAAAATGACGCTGCCGTAACTGTAACAGCTGATCGATACATTGCGATGTTGAATACGTTTTTCATCCCTGAGTTACGAAACCGGGGAATCGATTTTCAAAATGTGTTATTCCAGCAGGATGGAGCTACAGCGCATACAGCGAGGGCAACGATGGCTGTTCCCGTAACTTGTTTCCGGGACGGATCGTTTCCAGATTCGGAGACATTCCTTGGCCCCCTCGGAACTTTTTTAAAGTAAATATTCAATTTTTTATGATTATTTTAAAAACATCCGGTTCCCGTCAAAGACCCTATATAAACACTTGTACAAATTTTCAAGATTGACACTTTATTTTATATAAAATACTACATAGCTATTTCGATTTAATGGAATCTTCAGCAGTATAAATAAAGAAAATAAAAATGTTTAACATTAATAAACTATCAGTGTTTTTGAAATACGGAAAGTAGAACATGTAGCTTCTGCGAAGATCAACGTGTTACTTGTAGAGTTCTACAAGTAACAACAGATCTTCGCTTCTACATAATAACGTGTGGATGTTCGCAAAAGCTACATGTTCTTTCCGTATTTAGAAAATACTGATAATTTATCAATTTTAAACATTTTTACTTTTTTTATGTTATATTACTGTAGATGACTCCACTGGAATCAAAATAGCTATACAGTGTTTTCATAATGTGTCAATTTTGAAAATTTATACAAGTGTTTTTATTTGTTGTAATAATTGGCAAACCAAAGTTTAACAAATCGTAAAGATTTTGTTTGACCGTCCAAATATTTTTTTTCTAAAATGTTGTTTGCTGTAAGAAAATATCTTTTCTACTGCTGAAGTAATAAGACTTACCCTTGTTACGGCGGGAAATGCATAGAACACATATTGAATAAACTTTTGAAGATTTCTTTTATTCGTTATTACCAGGAATTTTCTTTTGTTATTTATTTTTTTATTAATTGGTTTATGGAAAGGATTTGAAAACCCGGCGTTTTCCGGTCCCCTAATCAGCAATTAGTTTTTTTGCGGTCCCCAAGTCGGTCCATACTAAGCCTGTGATTAACTAGATCTGCTCTTCAGATTCTGTTTAGCATGTAGAACCTAGCAATTTCACCAGATGCACTTACAGAACCGAGAACAGGGGAAAAATATAGAGTAGTAAAAGGATGATTTACTCATTAAGATGATTTTGGATAGTTTGTAACCCAATTGACCTTCATTTGTATATTTTACTTTTCGTGGAAAATACAAAATTGAGTAGGCTGTGTCCTGGAATTTATTTTACGATTGTAATTGTATTATTTTAACCTTTTTGTTTTTATTGAAAATGTATGTAATTTTTTTATTGAAAAATTATTTCAATGAATGATTATTAGAATTTAAATTCATTTTTCATGCACGACCCAATTTATAAGATAAACGGGAAAACCGCATGCGGTTTATCTTGTTCCGTAACGCATTTAATGATATCTATCTAGTTTTTCTTGGTGACGGTATGAATTCTATATCTGCATTTATATTTTGCATTTTACAATGTGGGAAAATTTTCTCCAGTATTGGAATTCCATAAATCGAGTACGTGACTTTCCTAACTGTTCTTTTACTGTACCGTGTTCACTGGGAATATTCCATGTACGTCATCGTAGCAGTAATAAGAATATTTTTGTTTTATATTTTTCTTATAATCTCATAATTTTACTACCATGGAATTTCTAAATATTCTGTAACGTTTTCAGCGATATTTTTTTCTTGGACTGTTCTACTTTACACAAACTGTTAACCTACATTATAATATCGTAACCAAATATACAGTATTCAGTTTTATGAAACAATTTTTACTGAATAAACATTTGTATTTTATTATAATCTTATGTGTGTATATATATATATATATATATAAATGAATGTTTTTTATCTGTTTGTCCCGTATGCGTTCCTGTACCATTCATCTGATTGCGATGAAATTCTCGTGAGTTGTGTGCACGCCCGTGAAGGTTTCTGAATTAGTTTGGACCCGCTTGGTGGCGCGAGGGTCAAAATATTTCGAAAAATTGTATTTATGGCCCGATTTGGTTTATATTTAGAATATGTATTACTTACGTGAAAAGAAATATTTTTGAAAATATGGACCAGCTTGGTGGCGCTGGGGTTGAGATATTTCGAAAAATTGTATTTATGGTGCAATTTGGCTCATATTCAGAACATATATTAGTTACGTGAAAAGAACATCGTATTTATTTACAAGACAAAATTACATTAATAAGAAAATTAATAAAATTTACATGAAATTAAGGTATAAGTTCTTTATGATCCTTAATCATAAATTGGTTTTTTCCGTATATTTCACTTTTTATCTGTTTTTTATTTCAGACAACATGGAAATACTCTGTTGGATTAACTGTCAAGCTTTCACTATTGTTTAATCCCTTAGGTTGGCTGGCAGTTATTTATTTATTTTCTCAATTCAAAATTTAATAACAAAGGAACACCTTATTCTTAAAATTATAAATTCGAAAATTGTCAAAATCTTTGATTCTAGATTGATTAAAAATATTACTTTTTTATTCATTAATACAAAAGATATTCTGTAAAAGAAAGTACTGTAATTAATTAGTTTTTTAAAACCACTTACGTTTAGCTCCTGTAGCAGTAATTAAAAGCACTCTTAATTATTTTTAAATCAGTTTTAATAGAAGATACAGTTGAATTTGTACGAGGAATTCGCTTCTGGCATCGATCCATTTTGTTTTTTTTTATTTTTTATTAATTTTTTGTTCTCCTGAAGACGTTAAATAGCTTGACAATGTAAGCTTTAACTCAATGTTACGATTACGTTAAGCATAAGATTAGCACCGTAACATTGTAGGTGGCCAAATTTTATTTCTATATTCAAAGTCTTTTCCGAACATTCAAGAAAATTAATTAGAAAACTGAAAAACTTTACACTAAGTAGTACTTTCGTTACGTCTTTATTTTTTATATTCCTTTTCTTATATTTGTTCTGATACAGATTTCTCGTATTAAGGAAAAATAAAAACATTAAAAAAAATGTTTAAATAAACTTTAAAAAAATAGTAGTAAAGGTGTTTCAAATGCGCTTTAAAAAATCTAAAGAAAACATTTTGCAATTTTCATTAAATTTCAACTTGCAAGTTTAAATTCAGAAGAATTAAACTTAAGTAGAAAAATTATAGTGATTAAAAATTTGCTTAATCTTTTTTTTTCTTAATTGGTTGTTATTTATTTTTAATTAAACGTCAAGCAGTGAAAATTTAAAAAAGGAAAACTGTATGTTTTAGAGGATTTTTCGAGATGGGTTTTCTAATTTGGAAAAGTTATTACTTTCTCGTCTAGATAGCGCTATAGTTCTAGAAGGAAAAGTATTGTAATCGGTTTAATTTGGGTATATGCGGTTCTGACATCTAGCCACCCGAAAAACCGGATGGAAATTTTCCGTATGTTAAGGTTTGTGTGTGTGTGTGTTCGTTGTTGGCTTTTAAATCACCTTATATTTCCAGAACTACTGGCACGATTTTGACCAAACTTTGTTAGATTACTTCTGTATATGGGGCATTTATGCCATTAAATTTTCAACTTCAAAGGTCAAGGAGGTGAGGTTGTAGACCAAGGTCACCCTCAGTATCTCGAGATTTCGCTTGATTAAGGTCATATTTTCTTAGGCACATTTGTTAACAATTAAAAAGTAATATTTGCAAATTAAATTGAAAATCACCCAAACAACCCACCCGCCCCAGAAAATGCTCTAAACTACTGCTTTTTTGTGAAGTCATTGGTGAGTGGTAGAGTTAAATAAATGAATAATATTTAAAGTGTAAAATGTAACTCGGTCTGGCTTGGTCTCGAACTCTATCGTCCGGGTGACTAGGTACCTGGTGCGTTAAGTCTCGCGGCTACACCAATATGCCGACTATACAAGCAAAATTTGTTATATGTAAGTTTATAAATACCATTAGTTAGTGCCGACCGTCATCGCTAGTACCACCACGCCCGCGCGAATTAAATACGGTATGCACGCGCGCTTTAGTTAGAGTTATTGAATTAAATAAACGAAAAAATATTATATTTAAATAAAATGATAAATATTTTAAATTAAGCTGTGAGGATATGTGTGTGTAAACCGTGCATCAAAACAACTGTGTTGTCAGCTTTTTTTTTTATTTGTTTTTAAAAGCAATACTAGAAATATATAGTATTATGTAATATAGTGTGTGTATGTGTATATGTATATACTATACTATATAACATATAGTAGCAATACTATAATTTACTTAAAAGCAATGCAGAAATATATTTCTGTTTTCTAGAAGTAATACCAGAAAGCAATGCTAGAAAAGCTTTAAAAATATTTTTTATTAGCTTGATTATGATTTTTAACATCAGTAATTCTATAAAATTTCTCCAAGTACTGATTTACAGAGTATGTCAGACGAAATGAAAAACTGGTTGTTTTAAATTTACTTACGATTTTTGTTTGTCCGGAAAAATTCATATAATATTGATTAGTGAGTTTCACTATGAAGTTTAAAACTATTTACAATTTATAAAATATTAACTAAATTTTTTTTTGTCAGGTTACAGTTTTCTTGTAATATCGTTGGGAACGAACTTACGGTATAATTAAATTTTGTTATATAAGATTTATGCATTTAAAAATTAAAACTGCAGAACAGCATGTTTAACATTATCTAAATCGTAATAGAGATTTTACTGAAATCATTACCGTGTCCAGTAACAGTCTTTATTTTCGCTGCCTAGCATCGTAGATATTTATTTCCCTTAACTATTGATAAACTCTAATTCATTTAACTGATTACAATTTTGAAATACTTTCAACTATTTTCTTATGTGATTGAATTTCAATTGACCAGGCAACTGTAAAGGCTAAATGTATTTAGTGTTATGAATTTGTTGCAAACAATTTACATAACCTACGTAATTACAAAGTTGTTACTAGTGGACGTATGCATTTTCATCGTTACCTGGTTAATGTAACCGTTAATCAGCTCATTGAAACGGCAGATGGCCTGTCTAAACACGATTACAATCACGGATCGTGATGTAATTGTAATTAGTCTAACGGTTTAACGAGTTTGCTAATGTGTTATTTAATTTGTTTTCCTTGTTTTATGTAAATTAGTAGATTAAAAATTGTACATAAATGCAACTGTGGAATTTAAATGTATTGTTTATAATTAATATTATAATCAATTCATATAAAATTACCACAAAAAAGTAACTAACAAAAAAATTAATAAATGACACACTTCCAGCTTTACTTAAATATATTAAAATCATGGATGATAAATCTTTGAAAGGCAGTAACCGATTAAGGCAATAAATTGAAGCAAACTCAGTGAATGCAGTTGCATGTTATGCAACAAGCACAGATTGAAATACTTATTAGTGCAGACACACAATAATTCAACTTCCCGTGATTGTTTTTTTACTGACTATTACTTCTTATTTTCAATTTATTTTTAAAAACTAATTTAATAATTTTTTCAATAGAGGTTGAAATATTTTAAATTGTAATAAATATTCTATATTTGAAAATATTTAATTTTTTAAATAGAATACGTATTTTTTCAAAATTTTCATAAAAAACTAGTATAAAATTACATTTGTTGGAAAGCCTTATTTATTAATCAGCCTATTCTTTAGCCTATATATTGAAAAATAGTTTAAAGAATGATCTTTCTAATTAGTTGGTTACTTTAATTATTACAGTTTCAGTAAAACCCCTGCAATGTTTGAGGAAAAAATTATTTGTTGACATTTTTTTTTTTTACAGATATTATAGCTTTAATATTTTATTTCTATAGATTCTGGAATATTGCTTAACAGGTGCCAAAAATTTCATATTAATATTTGGAGTAGTTATTGAAAAATAAAATTTTAATTAAAAATATCAATTCCGCAAAGTCATTTCTGAGCTGTTAAATAAATAACGCGAATATCATAAAATCAAAAGATGTTAGATTAATTATTTATGCAAATTTTTATTAAAATCGGAGGTGGGGTCTACATATGTAGGGTGATATGTCACGCAATAAGCCATTATAGTGTTACCTTTTCAGCTTGTACGATAAATGAGGTACTAAAAAATATTTTTCCCTCGACCGTTTCTCCTATATGCTTTAACTTGGACAAGCATCTACTATTTCCAAAGCGCCAAATTTTACAATTTTTTACTTGAATTCTCACGTTTTTATCTTGGATAATTAACGGATCGATAAGACAGGAAGCAGAGATGACAATTGAAAAAAATTCATTATTATGAGAAAGCCGCTTTCTTGGAAAGCCACTATTCTATTTATTTCAATATAAAGCCCATATTTTTATGAACAATTGGAATAAAATGACGTTTCCAGTAAGTTGGATACTTGATTAAACTTTTTCTAATAGCATAATTTTTCACATAAACTTCAAATTACAACCAAGCAAAACGTTTTTTGTAAATGGATTATACATTTTTTCGGGAATCTGCATAAAATACTGGATACAAATCTAAATAAAAAAAAAAAAATTGAAATAGTCTTGAGAAAAAAGTTTTTTTGTAACGTAACGGCATTTTTTTGAACACTCGAGCAACCAAAATCTGAAACTGAAAGACTCAAAGGGCAAAAAAAATTTAGAGATATGTTTAGATTTATTAATAACAGCAAATACACTGAGTTTCATCAAAATTCGGACGCTAGGTCCTGACCTGAATGATTTTATATGGAATATCCCATTAGCTTGATATTAATCTGTATTCAGTTTTTTCATTTGATTTGAAATATTGTTACTCATCGACAAATTATGAAAATCTTGATATCCTAGAATAAGACCTCCAAGCCTGAGGTGATGAAAACAACCGGACGACAAAGGGGTGGAGGACAGCTTCCTGGGGAGCCGTCGTTGTTTCGGCGACGGTGATGAGCCACGGTGAGCCCATGGCTCCTCCCGGTGTTGTGTGCTTAATTGCGGGTCCGGCCTCGGGAGGGGGAGGATCGGTAAGATAGAAGGTTAGTTGGTAGAGCGCAGGCACACATAAGCACTGTTAATAACAACTTGCGGAACCTATTTTCGAGCCCGACACTTCGCCCGTAAATGGGGTTCCTCAAAATCAACGGGGAAAAAATTAAGAAAATAAAAATATAAATTCCATAAAATCCCACAATAAAAATTTATTAAAATGATTGTACATTTTTCTGTCTTTTCTTTTGTAGCTTTTGTCGCTGAGCTATCAAAATTGAGATTTAAAAACAATATCAATACTTTTGTTAGAAAAAATTGTACATAATTTAATTTTTACTCAAGAAGTGTAGTATTAATGGAAGGGATCTTCTGTCAAGCCTATTTACTAGCAAAGAAAAGACAAATTCATTTTAAAGACGCATGTTGCAAATAAGTCACTAACTGAACTGTTCTTTTGTTTGTATATTGTAACAATTACAAACCAAATGTGTAATAACTGGAAAACCATACAAACGAAGAATTTAAATTAATAAAGGACGACGTACGTACAACTGAACAAGGAAATATTTATGGAAAAAAAAAATTGTAATCGCGAAAAATGTCGGTTTTCAGATCTCAATGGAAATGTACATTTTGACTAGTTTCGGTGTGACGTCTGTACGTGTGTATGCATCTCGGATAACTCAAAAACGATTAACTGTAGGATGATGAAATTTTGGGTTTAGGACTGTTCTAACATCTAGTTGTGCATCTCCCTTTTTGATTGGAATCGACTAAACCAAATGCGTCCAAAAATCCTTAACTGTAATCTAAACGTTTTCTTAACTGCATTAATAAGCCCTCATTGAGAGCTTTTCAACGATATAAGTAGTACTTATTTTCATTGGTTCTTGAGTTATAGCCAAATAAAATTTTAATTAATGAAATTTTAGATCTTAGAGGAACGCTCATCGGTTCGAATCAGACTGCAGCTCCTTTTTTTAAACTTTTTTTTTAATTTAAATATATTGATCTACTAATAATTATTAACCTTTGATTGTAAAAAAATTTTACGATGAATAATAATTCAATAATAACAAAAAAAGGAAATATCAGAAGTTATTAATGAAATAAAGTTTTATGTACATTTCATTTTTATAAAAAAAAAAGTGTATATGTAATTTAATAAGTGTATATAACAATAACAATTTAAAAAAATAGAAAAAAAATATCAGGGATTATTAATGAAATAAAATTTTATGTACTTTTTATTTAAAAAAAAATATCTATATGTAATTTAATAGGCGTACAAGGAAGTCATGTGGTGTCTTCATCAGATTTTTAAATTTGTATTAATGAGGATATGGCAAAAAGTATATTTAAAAGTGGTTGACTATTGCAAACATTTTTCATTTAAAGCGATTCAATACAATCTTTAAAGTTTGTAAAGAGATTGCTTTTTTGTTAAAAAATTCCTTTAAATGAATGTTCTAATACTGGATGAAAAGAAAAAAATCTACCTTTATCCTTTCAATCCCAAGGATTCATTACCTCCAGTTACAAAATCTAAAACATCTGCGTCCTTTGATTGGAATTACTGTTAAAATTCTTGTAGTTTATTTTGCTTCAAAAATTTTTTACGTCTTTTTATATTCTTCGAACTTTACGAAATTTTAATTTTAAAATTCATTGTATCTCTCGAAAATTCAAAGAAAGGTTGTCGCTCTTTGTTATGGAATCTTATTCATCGTGTTTTCTTGCTCAACTAAATTAACAAGTTTTATATTATAGTATAAAAGAGTTTTCTTTTTTATTGATATATTGCTAAAAATATTAGATTACCGAGAATCTTGTTTGACTTTGTGAATATAGTTATGAAATTGAAAGTAATGGAAAAGGTCAATTAGCACTTATGTTTGTAAACAACTTTAGTAATAATAAATAAATAATAACTAGGAGACAAAATTGTTTGAAAATATATAAAAAATAGTATTTTTATTCAAAAAATCTCTTGTTAGCAACCAGTCTCCAAAGACTCTTAACAATGATGTCAAATAATAACCCTTATTTTATATCATATATATATATATATATATTTTATATATCATATGTATATATATATATACATATATCAACAAGAAGAAGAAGAAGAAGAATTTTTACACAGAATTTGTACTTCAAGTAATTTGAGACAAATAAAAAAAAAAAATAATAATTTTATTTATATTTGTTTCTTATGTGCTGATTAATCTTGTCACCTGTACTTTACATGTTATAACTTATCCGTGACTTTAGTCCTTAATAACTCGCTTAAGAATACTAATAAAAATGAAGAGTTTTTATTTTATCCCGAAAAATTTATTTAAATTATAGAAATACTCTCATATTTCCCCTTTTTATGAAATACTATGTTCTTTTAAAAAAATGTGATGTGGACACCACATTACTTCCTTGTACACCTATTAAATTACATATAAACTTTAGAAAAAAAATGAAAAGTGCATAAAACTATTTCATTAATAACTTTTTTTTTGATTCGAACCGATGTGCCTTCTTGTTGTAAGATCCAAATATTTCATTAATTAATATTTTATTTGGCTATAACTCTCGAACCAATGAAAATAATTATTTTCATTGGTTCATTGAAAAGCTTTTCAAAGTATATCATTGAAAAGCTTTCAATGAGGGCTTATTACTGCAGTTAAGAAAACTTTTAGATTACAGTTAACGCTTTTCTGGACACTCTTGGTTCAGTCGATTGCAATCAAAAGGGGAAATGCACAACTAGATGTTACAACAATTCTAAATAAAAAATTTCAACATCCTACGGCTAATCGTTTTTGAGTTATGCGAGATGCATACACACGTACAGACGTCACGCCGAAACTAGTCAAAATGTATATTTCCGTTGAGTGTTGAAAACCGAAATTTTTCGCGATTACAGTTTTTTTTTTAAAACAGTTTTTGTAATGTTTCCTTATCTTGATGTGTCGCTTGTAAATTAACCTTCCATAAATATTTCCTTGTACAGTTGTAAGTACCTAGTCCTTTATCAATTTAAATTCTTCGTTTGTATGATTTTTCTGTTTTTTGCACATTTGGTGTGTAATTGTTACAAAATGTTCGTAGGAATTTGAAGTTTGAAACTATCAAACTATACGTTTCATTTAATATAACGTTACAAATTTCACGTTACCTTCTTTTTTTTTTAACCTCCGCGAACACTGTCAGGTATTACTTCAGAGGGTGTGATGAGAAAATTTTTTAGCGTATGAAATTGCCATGCCTGACCGGGATTCTAACTCGGGATCTTCAGATGAAGGAGGAGGTAACTACGTTACCTTAGTTAAATAAGAAAATGCGTATTATAATTAAAAATATCCGTTATCGTACTAAGGAATATTATTAATTAAAAATAATATTTACATAACTTTCTTTCTTTTTTTGAATAACTTTTAAATTACTAAAATTTATTTTTATTACTAAAAAAAAAAAACAATATTAGTTTTTTTTTAAAGTTTTTTTATACAAGTATGATGCATTATGTAGTAAAAGTGGGATTACGTGATACAATGAAAGAAAGTAAGTTAAAAAATTTGTTTTTTTTTGAACAGCCATTTTTTTTTATGGAACGATTCTTTTTAAAACCAACCAAGTTTTTTGTTAATTGATCTCTTTCCAGCTACATCTAGCGTCCGACTTGCTAAAGTAACCGGTCCGATAGTTTCTGTAGCCATCTTCAAGGCGCTCGATCCTTCAAAATTATTGAATAATTTTGCTAGTTATTGTTGGTTCGTAAATGAATTTTCCTGCAGATCCTTGTTTTACTTACTCTTTCCTCCTTATTATTCTATAGATTGTTTATTTTTCTGTTATTTAAAATTAATGCCATTTATTTTTTACAACACCGTACATTCACTTATTTTTAATTTCTTAATAATTTACTGCAGTTAACAGTAATTAATAAGTTCCAACAAAATTCTTAAGTTTATATAAATGTATTTTTAATAGATATAAAAAAGTAAATTATTAATTAAATTAATAAATTAACAATTAATATAATCCACCTTACCAGCACGTTGATATAAACTGTAGGTAGATCTTTCGGCCTACTTGGAAGCTATCATCAGGAGTTAAAATTAATACATTTAAAGTCAAAAGTTTAAAAACTCATAGTTAAAATTTAAAAACAGTCATGACTGTCCCGTTCCTACTAGTATACTCAAAAGTAGTAGTAATAGTAAAGTATTAGGACCGGGACAGTCATGATTGTTATACATTTTTTAATTTTAATTGTGAATTTTTTTAAACTTTTGACTTTAAATGTATTAATTTTAACTCCTGATGATGTCTTCCAAGTAAGCCGAAAGAGCTAAAAGACATATCAACGTAAAGATAAGGTGGATTATATTAATTGTTAATTTATTCATTTAACATATCAGCGGTACCGTGTTTGAAATATTAATTAAATATAAAGTATTATTGTATTAGATTTTGTGTCATTTATGTTGGATTTTTATAGAAAAGTATTTCGTACAATTTTTCTTTTGTTTTGTAAGTTAAAGTTTTGTGTTGCAAGTTATTGTATAAAAAACAATATTACAATTCACAAATAATATTTCGCAGCTCGTTTTCATGGTCAGTTCCCTTTAACTCTTTCATATTAATTTAAAATGGATAAAAGACACACCCTCCACTATTTCTATGTAGTGAAATTATACTCGTTCAGAAGTATTCGAGCAATTAAATGGGTTGTTTCACTGTTAAAGTAAAAGAATAGAAAAAAATCTTCTGACTTCTTGCTGCTCGGTTTTCATTTAAATACTTCTTAACTTTTTGAAAAATTCTCCTTTGTTTATTTCAAGGTCGTAAGAATATCGTATAGTGTATGAAAATTGTTTACTATTGATGTAAAATTTTTCCCCTCCGACTTTTTTAATGTCTTGATATTTTGACATTACACGGCTCATAAGTACTTAACATTAGGTTATATAATTACACACATACGCATTCGCGAGTGTATAGCTATATTTGATTTTATATGTAAAGAACTTCCCTTACATTATTTATTATATTATACTGAATAGAGACAATATGTACATATAATGCATTGTTTTTTCATAAAAATGAATACGTTATTTGTTTCTTCGCATTGTCTCTCTCTCAGTCGTATCTTTGGTTCTATGGTATGTAAACCACTTTAGATGCAAGATGCACGAGTCAGAGATGTCACTGAAAGATGTGCTGTTCGTTATACAATCAGATTCTTTGGGTAACTGAGTAAAAGTCTCACGTTTCAAGCTGAACATCTATATTTCATGTGCAGTAGTAAAACTGTTTATAATAGTTATAAAAAAATGTAAAGAGAAACGTATAAGTTATTGGAAAACTAGCTAGATTTGCAATAAATGTTTGGGATATTTTAATAATTCAGCAGATAGTAAAAATAAAACAATGCTTATAGATACGCTCATAACTGACTTAAAAAAAGCGTAACTGTATATATGTATATTAAAACAAATCTTTTTAACAAAAATAAAAAAACGTTATGCCGTATTTAGGCATAGTAAATAGTAATAATAAATGATAGGTCTATAGAATTAAAATTGTGATCTTCAACCATTAAAAGGTTAATGGAAATAAAAGGACTGTCTTTAACTCTCTCTCTCTCTCTCTCTCTCTCTCTCTCTCTCTCTCTCTCTCACCCTTTCCCTTTCTAATCCTCTCTCTCCCCCTCACCCTCTCTCTATTTTTTGTGGATGGGCGGGCGTGCGTGTTTTTTTGTGTGTGTGTGTGTGTGTGTGTGTGTGTATATATATATATATATATATATATAAAAAAATAAAAAATACCAATGTGGGTATTGACATATTTTTTTTTACATTGTTTAAATGAGGATCTTCCTGTTATAAAAGCAGTAGTTTTACAAACTTTAATGCCTCTTATCGACTTGAAATTTTTTAATTATTTTTCTCTAAATAAGGTATTATCTGAGAAAGAAATGTTATCAATATTTATTAATCAATTAACGGATCTCTACCTTAATAACTACATATTTCCAGATTTTTTAAATTATTTTCACTGATAAAAAACTTTGAAATATGGATGTATACAGAGTATTTAGCTTATCTCTTGGGTGAATAGGGTGTGTAATGTGGTAATGGTAAGAATATTAAATAAAAAAACGGAACCACTGGTGAAAATTATACAGCTGAAAATTCAATATTTTTATGTTATTGAGCGTCGGAAGTTGTACAGCTCTTTTTTTGCAGTTTGTAATATAATGAAATACTCATTATAAGAAGTAATCGCCTTTGAATTTAGAAATAGTAGCTTTTCAGATAAGCCATATTATAAATTACTATTGCCGTGATGACGTTTCATCACCCAGACATGGCACATAAAGGAAATATTTAACAGTTTCAAAAATTTTATTATTGTTTTTTAATTATTGTCCTTTTCATTGTGAATAGAGTTTTGCAGTCTTTTTTTTTTTTTTTTTTTGTCTTCAGTCATTTGACTGGTTTGATGCAGCTCTCCAAGATTCCCTATCTAGTGCTAGTCGTTTCATTTCAGTATACCCTCTACATCCTACATCCCCAACAATTTGTTTTACATACTCCAAACGTGGCCTGCCTACACAATTTTTCCCTTCTACCTGTCCTTCCAATATTAAAGCGACTATTCCAGGATGCCTTAGTATGTGGCCTATAAGTCTGTCTCTTCTTTTAACTATATTCTTCCAAATGCTTCTTTCTTCATCTATTTGCCGCAATACCTCTTCATTTGTCACTTTATCCACCCATCTGATTTTTAACATTCTCCTATAGCACCACATTTCAAAAGCTTCTAATCTTTTCTTCTCAGATACTCCGATTGTCCAAGTTTCACTTCCATATAAAGCGACACTCCAAACATACACTTTCAAAAATCTTTTCCTGACATTTAAATTCATTTTTGATGTAAACAAATTATATTTCTTACTGAAGGCTCGTTTAGCTTGTGCTATTCGGCATTTTATATCGCTCCTGCTTCGTCCATCTTTAGTAATTTTACTTCCCAAATAACAAAATTCTTCTACCTCCATAATCTTTTCTCCTCCTATTTTCACATTCAGGGGTCCATCTTTGTTATTTCTACTACATTTCATTACTTTTGTTTTGTTCTTGTTTATTTTCATGCGATAGTTCTTGCGTAGGACTTCATCTATGCCATTCATTGTTTCTTCTAAATCCTTTTTACTCTCGGCTAGAATTACTATATCATCAGCAAATCGTAGCATCTTTATCTTTTCACCTTGTACTGTTACTCCGAATCTAAATTGTTCTTTAATATCATTAACTGCTAGTTCCATGTAAAGATTAAAAAGTAACGGAGATAGGGAACATCCTTGTCGGACTCCCTTTCTTATTAGGGCTTCTTTCTTATGTTCTTCAATTGTTATTGTTGCTGTTTGGTTCCTGTACATGTTAGCAATTGTTCTTCTATCTCTGTATTTGAACCCTAATTTTTTTAAAATGCTGAACATTTTATTCCAATCTACGTTATCGAAAGCCTTTTCTAGGTCTATAAACGCCAAGTATGTTGGTTTGTTTTTCTTTAATCTTCCTTCTACTATTAATCTGAGGCCTAAAATTGCTTCCCTTGTCCCTATACTTTTCCTGAAACCAAATTGGTCTTCTCCTAACACTTCTTCCACTCTCCTCTCAATTCTTCTGTATAAAATTCTAGTTAAGATTTTTGATGCATGACTAGTTAAACTAATTGTTCCGTATTCTTCACATTTATCTGCCCCTGCTTTCTTTGGTATCATAACTATAACACTTTTTTTGAAGTCTGACGGAAATTCCCCTTTTTCATAAATATTACACACCAGTTTGTATAATCTATCAATCGCTTCCTCACCTGCACTGCGCAGTAATTCTACAGGTATTCCGTCTATTCCAGGAGCCTTTCTGCCACTTAAATCTTTTAATGCTCTCTTAAATTCAGATCTCAGTATTGTTTCTCCCATTTCATCCTCCTCAACTTCCTCTTCTTCCTCTATAACACCATTTTCTAATTCATTTCCTCCGTATAACTCTTCAATATATTCCACCCATCTATCGACTTTACCTTTCGTATTATATATTGGTGTACCATCTTTGTTTAACACATTATTAGATTTTAATTTATGTACCCCAAAATTTTCCTTACTTTCCTGTATGCTCCGTCAATTTTACCAATGTTCATTTCTCTTTCCACTTCTGAACACTTTTCTTTAATCCACTCTTCTTTCGCCAGTTTGCATTTCCTATTTATAGCATTTCTTAATTGCCGATAGTTCCTTTTACTTTCTTCATCATTAGCATTCTTATATTTTCTACGTTCATCCATCAGCTGCAATATATCGTCTGAAACCCAAGGTTTTCTACCAGTTCTCTTTATTCCGCCTAAGTTTGCTTCAGCTGATTTAAGAATTTCCTTTTTAACATTCTCCCATTCTTCTTCTACATTTTCTACCATATCTTTTTTACTCAGACCTCTTGCGATGTCCTCCTCAAAAATCTTCTTTACCTCCTCTTCCTCAAGCTTCTCTAAATTCCACCGATTCATCTGACAACTTTTCTTCAGGTTTTTAAACCCCAATCTACATTTCATTATCACCAAATTATGGTCGCTATCAATGTCTGCTCCAGGGTAAGTTTTGCAGTCAACGAGTTGATTTCTAAATCTTTGCTTAACCATGATATAATCTATCTGATACCTTCCAGTATCGCCTGGCTTTTTCCAAGTGTATATTCTTCTATTATGATTTTTAAATTGGGTGTTGGCAATTACTAAATTATACTTCGTGCAAAATTCTATAAGTCGGTCCCCTCTTTCATTCCTTTTGCCCAGCCCATATTCACCCACTATATTTCCTTCCTTGCCTTTTCCAATGCTTGCATTCCAATCTCCAACTATTATTAAATTTTCATCTCCCTTTACGTGTTTAATTGCTTCATCAATCTCTTCGTATACACACTCTACCTCATCATCATCATGGGCGCTTGTAGGCATATAAACGTTAACAATCGTTGTCGGTTTAGGTTTTGATTTTATCCTTATTACAATGATTCTATCGCTATGCGTTTTGAAATACTCCACTCTCCTCCCTATCTTCTTGTTCATCACGAAACCTACTCCTGCCTGCCCATTATTTGACGCTGAGTTAATTACTCTAAAATCACCTGACCAAAAGTCGCCTTCCTCTTCCCACCGAACCTCACTAATTCCTACTATATCCACATTCACCCTATCCATTTCCCTTTTTAAATTTTCTAGCCTACCAACCTTTTTTAAGCTTCTAACATTCCACGCTCCGACTCGTAGAATGTTATTTTTTAATTTTCTGGTGACCCCTTCCTTAGTAGTCCCCACCCGGAGATCCGAACGGGGGACTATTTTACCTCCGGAATATTTTACCAAGGAAGGCGCCTCCATTGTTGCTATGTGAAAATGCTGAGAGCCACATTTTCTTGGAAAAAAAGCAACTGTAGTTTTCCATTGCTTTCAGCTGCGCAGTACTCAGAGGACTGAGTGATGTTGATACGGCCGTTTAAGTCATTGTGACTCACGCCCCTAACAACTACTGAAAGAGCTGCTGCCCTCTTTCAGGAATCATTCCTTAGTCTGGCTCTCAACAGATACCTCTCCGATATGGTTGCACCTTCGGTCCAGCTACTCTGTATCCCTGAGCACTCAAGCCCCCTCACCAACGGCAAGGTCTCATGATTCATAGAGGAGGTTGCAGTCTTTAAGAGAAGTAAATTTTTTTTTTCAATTACTTTTTTATTCAGAAACCAGAAATATTAAAATCTGATGAATTTTAACTTTTAAAGGTAATTGAGCTTTGTGGGTTTTACCCGATAGGTAATTTTTGGGATGTTATCCCATATTTTCCCTTTAATATAGGTATTCTACTTATATTCAAGAGGAAAGTAAAATTAAATAAATAAGAAAATACGTTACAGAGAAAGTAGAAAAATAATTCTTATCAATGAGAGAATTCTTAACTTTATTTATGATGTGTTTAAGTTGCTGGACAGTACAGAAACATCGATTTCATATTCTTTTTTATGTAGAAATAATGACGCAAAAGGTTGCATAAATTTTCCAGCTTTGTTTTTGACAGAATTTTATTACATATACGCTCGCTCTAGGGTTTTTAATTAAAAATGACTTCTCTTTTTCTGTTCAGCCTCCTGGACTACCGTAAGGCATTACATCAGAGGATGAATGAGGATGATACGTATGAGTGTAAATGAAGTGTAGTCTTGTACAGTCCTCAGGTCAACCGTTTTTGATCAGTATGGTTAATTGAAAACAAACACCAAAGAACATCGGTATCCACGATCTAGTATTCAAATCCATATAAAAGTAACTGCCTTTTTACTAGGATTTGAACCTTAGAACTCTCGACTTCAAAATCAGCTGATTTACGATGACGAGTTAACCACTAGATCAGCCCGGTGGGTTAATTACTATTCAATTAATTATTTAATTTATCAGAGTACAATTGCGAAAAACATCAATATATTTAGTATAAAACTTTATGTTCTATTTGCTTTTGCGTTTGACAGATTTTTCTTGCATACGCTCTAGGATTTTTAAATATTAAAGATTAAATTTTGTAATTTATTTAGAGTAGAGAACAAGTACGAAAAACATAGAAATGTTTAGTAAAACATTTGTGCCTTATTCGACCATTTGTTACCTCATGTAAACTTCTTAATCACAGGCACAAAATGTAAAAACAGATAAAGCATCAGATTTAAAAAAGTACTTATGGAAAGATTTTAAAATTCGAATTAAAAACATGGGACCTTCGTTTTTAAAAAGAAAACGTTCCAACGTCGTGTATATTAATACTAGAGAAAGCTGGAATTTTAATTTTAAAGATTAAAGTTTAAAAAACCTGATATTTTAAGTACGGCTTCCGTTATGCCACCTTGTTATTTTTGGCTTAAAATTTATTTGTTTGAGTGATTTCTGATCTTCATAAGTTGGTCCAGTTTGGTGCAGGTTTTACACCAAGGCTAAAAAAATTAATGTTTACTAAAAAAATGATATAGGTACCATGATGCCCTCTTGTCCGATGGGGTGGAAGATCGGAGGTGGGATGTATATATATATATATATATATATATATATATATATATATATATTTATCTAAATATTTTGTGTCAAAATTCAAATTTTTTGGTCAACTTGTTTTCGGCCTAGTTAAAAATTTTGTTCAGTATCTACCACACATAAATTCCGATCACTTTAGAACTTAGGAATATTGAATAACTTAATAGTACTTTCGTCATACTAAAGCTCAATTTTCTACGACCACTACACAAAAAATCAAAAATTAATAATGCTGA
Source organism: Lycorma delicatula (assembly GCF_047948215.1). Lineage (NCBI taxonomy): Eukaryota > Metazoa > Arthropoda > Insecta > Hemiptera > Fulgoridae > Lycorma > Lycorma delicatula. The sequence continues at coordinate 125,209,547 of NC_134459.1, read as the reverse complement.
AAACTACTCCTTCCCGTTTTTTATTTTGTCTTAAAGAAAAATTTATATGAAGCCAGTCCGGAGATATTAAACAAAGTACAGACAAACATACGAACGTACGTACATACATCTTCCCGAAATTTCTTTAATATTTTTTGTGTTTTTCGACTTTCGGGGTTTTGAAATGTTGATATTTGCAAAAACTCCGTTAACCAAAATTTTGGCCGATCGTTTTTATTTTATTTTATAGCCATGATGCTGGAGGAGCAATAGAACTATAGACGGGAAAGTAAAAGTCAATATTTTACAATTTAGAATTATGAAATTTAAAATATTATAAATTTAAAAATGTAAAATTTAAATTTTATTTTCAAATATTTCATAAGAATTTTTTATGCGTTGTATTTCTCGTTTGTTCCGAAATAATATCAAAATCCTGATCGAAGTATTACAATTAGATTTAATGAAATAATATATTAAGAAATAAGTACAATTAGGAAAGCCGAGTACCTGAAATAGATCAATTGATCAATAGATCAATTTTAGGCAAGCAGTTAGTACGGAAATTAATAGACATATACAAATAAGAAAAGTGATGGGAATTAATTCTTACAACTCAACTAAAGTTTTGTTTATTAACATACTTTTCAATTTGTTCCTTCAGATCATGCAATCGAATTTTTTTCTTATGCGTCAACATTGGTAAAAATTTAACTTAACAAATAAGTCCAAGGAATTTCATAGAAAACGTATAGTATTAGAAAAATAAACATTCCTCTCGATTAGAATGATTTCTTTAGCTTTATGATCACATATTAGAATGAAGAAAAACAGCTTTTTGATGTTGGATAATAGATATAACCGGTAATTTACTCCGTTAAGACTACATATTTGACCCTAATTAGCTGTATAAATTAATTGATGTATGAATTAATTAATTAATAATGAAATTTTAATAACAGATTATTGAAACAACCTGTAAATTGAATTAACGAAGATTAATTTGATGATTGGACCGTAAATGTATAAAGTGTATTAAGCAAATAAATTTAAATAATAATATAAATTTTAATATATTTAATCCCTCTATGTTGTTAAATCAACTGGTGGCACGCTATGAGTTCCATTGTTAATATGCAAAATGTTGAAGTTCTATTTGAGTTGCTAGTACGTAGTTCTTTATTTTAAAATTAGGTTGCAGCACGTGTAAGAAACGTCCAGGAACTAGTTACAGTATATTTATTTAATTAATTTCTAGGATAGAATTTTTTTCTTTTCTTTTTTTAAGCGACAAATATTTTATTCTTACGATTTTCCGTATTTCTATTCACTTTTTCTTTATTCTTAAATAAAAATTTTATTACAAATTTAAAAGACTCGTTACTCTAAAAATGTGTTGTTCTATAAAATTAATATTTTAAACAAACCTTAGTTTAATTAAGTTTTGTTTTATTTTTAATTAGATTATTAACTTGCTAATTTTATTTTAGCTATTATCTTTGTTCTTGAATTTATTCCTTTTTTCTTTTGAATTTAAATTAAACGAATTTTTCTTCAATAAACTTTGAAGATATAACTTATTATGTAATAACTTCAATTTAAAATACACGTTAAAAGTCCTTATTTTACATTTTTTTAACTTAATTTTACACGTTATCCGAACAGTAAGAGTGGATGGATATCAACGCTAAACACCACAATTCTATTAGAGCTTGTAGCAAACCACAATAAGTTTGAACGGCAGGGATGTTATTGATGTAGAAGGAAAAAAACGAAGTGTTGTGGGAAGTACTACACTACGTACGAACATAGATCTGAAGTGCTACTTAACAAATCAAACCATAATGTTTCAATTCCTCATAACTCATTATCGCTTATATTGTCACCGCTAATATTTAAGTCACTATCATCGGCCATTTACGTTAATACCGACAATTTCAATGGGATTATCAATTTAAAGTTCCCGAGACAAATATGTTTGTATTTTCATAACGTGGTTCCTCATGTTTTTCATCTAACAATCGTAATATAATATGCTAGTGCTTCAGTTAATGGCATAATCTAATTTAAAATTAACACTTTTTTCGCGAGATACTCTTTTAAATCCGCCCTAATTTTTTCAATCGGTTTTAATTCTGGAGAATAAGGAGGCAATCTCGAAACATTGTGACCTTTCTCAGCTAAACCTGAATCGATTTTAAATAATGTAACAAGTGGCTTATGCAGTTTTATTAAACTGTACAGTCCTGGTTTCAACATTGTACTCGTAAATGACATGTAATTTCGTATAAACCAATCGTGTCTGTTTTTCGCGAGTTCAAATTCGGAGTGCGGTTCAGATGTATGTTATGGTACGAAACATTATTTATGATCATAACTGAGTTAGAGGGAAGATCAGAAATTAATTGTTGTTTTACCCAACGCAGAATTCATATCATCATGGTAATTTCCTGTTTTGGTACCATATTTAAATATAAGAATCGCTTTCTAGACAAAACCACATTTTCGGAACCGGCATGGACTATTGCAAGTACGCTTGCCTTTAGAAATCGTAGCTGAAAGTTTGCAGTCAGAACCGTCACTCCACGATATTGGATGACTGGCATGTCCATAGGATTGGTCCGTGTAATTATTCGTTTCTTTTGATTACGGTACTCTTTAAGTAACGTAATCTCAATTTCCGATTTTTTTAGTTTTTCTACTAAAATTTTTTATTACCTATAGATTTTTTTCCATTTAAAGCCCCCAAGCCTTTGATAATGCACCATAAAGACAAAAAATAAAAAATAAAGACCAAAGGCTTCTTTGAAAATTTATTTTCTCGTTTACTACTAAGAATAACGCGTTCACCTTTATCAATGTGAAAATTATAAATCATTTCACGAATAACACTAATCAAAGTTATTCACTGATGTTTAATTTTTTTTTGTTACGATTTCTAAGGAGTGCTAAAGTCTTTATAGGGATTAGTCTTTTCTGCGTTTAAAATTTTTTGAAGACTACTGCATAACTACCTTTGCTAGGATTTGAATTTTGGAACTGTCGACTTCAAAATCAGCTGATTTGCGAAGACGCATTCACCACTAGACCAAGCCGGTGGGTTAGGAATTATAATACTTTTTTTTTCTTTTTTTTTTTTATATTCCCACCTACTCCTCTGGAACGGATCTACAATCAAGTTTGTCTCGCGCCAGAGGAGTGTCCTTTACTCTAGCTCGCCTCCCCGCCCGCCGGCTGTATGTCCGGCACGGCAGGTCAGTTCACCGGTTAGCTCTTTTATTTCGTAGGTGGAAATTCCACCTACGACAAGCCGTAATCAGCGAGCGGTTTCTTCTTGACGAGCTTCCTCATCTTTCTTCTTTATAACTGCGGTTATAAACGACGAGATCACATTAAAGTTATCCTCGTTAAGTAGCATTTTATCCACCACATTCTCCGTAGATAATGGCCCTATACGTCTTACACAGGATTGCCTGCTTTCAGTCCAACGGTTACATTCCAATACTACATGTTCAGGGGAATCATATGCCCCACAGTAAGGACAGTTGTTGTTATCTACCCTTAGTCTTGAACATAAATAGGACCTGAACGACCCATGCCCTGTAAAAAATTGCGTTATCCAGTAATTTATGTCCCCGAACTTCCTTTCTATCCATGGTCGGATCAAAGGTATCAAACGATGTGTCCATCGTCCCGTGTTGGCTACATCCCAACGATGTTGCCAATTACGCAGCATCTCTTCATATGCTTCTTTAGAAGGTTGTCGACGTGCTATACTCACTCGCATCTCCGCCAGTTGTTTAAGCGGAGGAACTCCTGCAATTACGAGTACTGCCTCGGTGGAGACTGAAGAATATGCGCATATCACTCTTAAGCCCATGCGCCGTTGAATTCCTTCAAGGGCTCTTCTGTTCTTGTCGGCACGCAGAGCTCTTTCCCAGACTTGTATACCGTAAAGTAAGATGGAATTAACTACGTGAGTGTAAATCTTACGCTTCGCAGTTCTGGATCCTGTCATATTACCGAGTAATCTGCTAAGATTTTTGACCGTGCATTCAGCTCGTTTATGTATTTCATTCACGTGTGCCGTAAAACTCCTCCTCTTGTCAAGCCAGATCCCTAAATATTTGGCTGAAGTCTGTTGCTGGACAAGATTACCCCCTACTCGAATTAGGATGTCAGATATTCTCCTACGACCTGTCATGACTACGTATTGTTTTACTATGCGAAAGTTTTTAGCCTTTAGTGGACATCCAGACTTCTGCCATTCGTATCGCTGCGTTTGCCTTCTCCGATACCTCTACTTCAGTTTTTCCAGTAACAGGAATTATAATACTATCCTACGTTAAACTTACTGTAATCTAAAGAAACATAATATATTAACAAAAGAAAATGTAAAAAATTAAAAAATTCTTATGACGCGAATAATTTTTATAAACAAAATACAACACGATGTTTTCACAAAAATAATATAATATACAGACACAGACATATATTCATACAGACACAGTAACAACACACTACGACAACGAAGAAGCAACTGAACAAATGCATACTCCTACCCCGAAATGTGTTGTCTCTGTGAAACATTTCAAGAACAAGTTTATTATGGCTTGTAAAAAGCTCTACTATGCTTACCAAACGTTCAGTTAGTTATATAATTACTGATATGGTAAGGGGTAATGTGATTCATAATTTATTAATTTTATTAATATTGAAGTTAATAAATTTTAATTTAATTAAGTAAAATTTAAAAAATTACTAATATTTAATGACACACCAAACCTACGTTACTATGATACAAAATATGGCCTCTATTGAAAATATTTCTACTGAAAAATATCTTGGGAGCGGCTTGCTGTAAGAAAGGAGCATGCAAATTTATAGGCTTGTCAACCAGCGGTCCAAGTGAGAGGTACAGCACCGCAACGGAATAATTTATTATTTACACGTTTTATTAAATAATTTTTCATTTTTATACATTTCCGAGCAACCGTGATCTGTTAGATCGAGTGTGTACCTGATACATGCAAAGGTTAGCTTTCAACCTACTAACAAATATCCTGTTTGAATCTTGGAAATCAGACGAATGTTTGCAGAGATATTATAAGAGCGCCACATTGTATCTCTCAAGCAAACTCTAGATGCATTCCGTTTGTTACCAGTAAATTGTGATGCTGGTATAGGATACCACGAGGTGCTCGCATACCTCACCACTCTACCCTCACATGCAGTTCCTACAGTAAGCCCGTTATTGTTAAACAGATTTTTTTAAAAATTTATTTAATATTATTTTTTTAACGTAAATTTAATTCTTTTTTTTTGTAATATTATTCATTAGATTAACTCGAATCATTCATTTCAAACCCAGCTCGCACAGTGATAGAAAATCACAGTTGTGCTTCAACCGGCAAATCTCCACTTCGAGCTGAAATATATCTAAAAAATTTCTCGGTTAAGCCAAGAAACATTGGTAAAAATTTGATTGCGATTGATTGAGTAGTTTTTTTTTTGTTTCTCGAACAAAGAAACCCTCTTCCTCTTTATATAATAGTATATATTCCTAATACTTAATAATAAACCAAATCTAATTTATTTTAATACAACATATGTAAACTTATATAACCTTTTCAGTCGTTTTTGTGACTTCATCTTCAATCATTAGTAATATTATTTCTAGCGTCAGGATTTTGTTGGCGGAAAATCTCTCTACTTATAAATACTTATTGAAGTAATCCTGACAGTTCACTAATGAGCAATATTGTATTCGCTGCACCTTGCTGAAACCTAATAAAAACTGTTATAACTATAAACAGCGTCCATAGTAACATACAAAGCGACTAATATCAGTGCCGGATGAAATTTAATCGCCTATACGATATTACGTAATTTATTTGTTATGATTTTAATTACACTGTTAGATTGTGTTTAAGATTTCACTCGTTATTGTTAAGTTTTATTGTAATTATTAAATCTTATATTTGACTTTTTTAAGCATTGTGTTTTAATATTTGTCTAAAAAAAATTTATAAAAGAATGCACATGTTGTGGACATTCCTGTACAGTACTACATGTAATTAGTTTTCGTGGGATTAGGCCTGCTTATTTTACACTGTTTTTGGGTTGAGGTGTTTATCCTATTGCATTTTGGTAGCATGGAAAACAACCTCGTTGTTATACGCTCAGTTGTTCTGCCTTGAAATAGTACACATATTCTACAATAAAAGTTTCCTTCTCAGGTACATGTGTAACTTCGTCTGACACTAAAACAGCTCTTTATTTTTGTATTCACATACTTTTGAATTTAAATAAATACGAGTATACTATGTATTTTAAAGTTTTTATCTCTTTCGTTTTTTTTAGATATTTTTATCAAGTAGTGTCGACTCGCTTTTACTACTTTCTCTGAATAATCTTATCTTAAAACCTTTTGTAATTTTTGATATTTTTGTTACAAACTTCTGTAATATCAACAAAGTTATTTTTTCTCTACTTTTTCGCCTTGAATTTTTACACAAAACTTCATCATTTTACTTTTTATAAAATTGAGTAGTATTAAAATTAAGAAAGATATAATATAGTATTATAAAAACATTATGTTCTCAGCAGTAATATTAAAATTTTATTGATATTTTATAAATAATGTAGAAAAATATTATTTTGTTATTTAGAGATTTCATGTTATTATTACTGTAAGAACGGCGGTTTTCATTATTTGCTCACTGAACATCATCAAAGCGTGGTCTGTAAGTTATTTACGATCGGTTTCACGGAAAGGCAGGCTAAAGAAGAGAAAAGAACGAAGAAGGACCCGCTGCTACGGATTGAACTCGGCCCAGCCAGTAGCTTTTTATGGAGACAGCGTGAGTGAAGAAACGTTTTCTAGCTTTGTTTCACCAACCAAACCATCCTTTTTTTCTAATTCTTACAATTTAAATCGCTGTCAGCACATGAGACTCCCTCCAGCAAGGAGAGTGCATTGCATCCTCCAACTAGGGACCCTAAGAGGCGCATTCCTGTTAGGTCGGAAGGACTTTTAGCGCACGGACTGAAGGGGAATCACTCCGGGAGAATGAAGCACATATATTCTCCCAAGGTCAGTCCGAGTAAATTTTTCAATTTGGTCTAAAGGATCGGAAAGGAAATTCACAACTCCGTCCATAAATAAATTAACAGATTAAAATATGACCGACAAATTACGTTTCGATAAAAAGAATGGTACAGCATTAAGGGACTTTTATTCAGGCTCTGGGATTAGTAGGGAGACAAAATACATCTCCCGCTATCTTTGCGTTCCGTTCCGTTCCGAACGTGAATATTTATGTAATTGTTATTGTTATTGATAACGTATATTACAAATGTAGCAGAAGTGCAAATAAAAATAAAAATAGAAGTCCACGTTATTATTAAGATCCAACACTCCGTGATAATAATGTTATTAACTTTTGGTAACGTTTGACTTCTATGTTTAACATGAAAAATAATCAATTAAGAATTTTTTTTAGTAATATATTTCGGTTCAATCATACTTAAACAGAAAAATATTTCAACTTATAATTAAACGTGGAAGAAAAATATCTAAAAACAAGTCTTAAAAGTTGAAATTTTTTCTATGATGTTTAATTATTTATTAATGATTTAGATGTAATACTCAATAAAACATATAAAACCTACAAATAATATTTTTTTATAAATGAAAAATTTAGTTTAATTTTTAAATCTATTTGCATAAAACTTGCAGTTATTTGATCGTTTATGTGTATTTAAAATGTTAATTAACAGTTATGATACTCAAGCAATAGCTTCGCGTTAAAGTGATATTTAAACCAGCTTGTCTTCTCTCTTAAACGGTAAGTTTTTTACTTCCTTACGCGAAGTAGAGGAAGTGTTGTGATCGCGTAAAATTGCGGTTTTCAGATTTCAACGGAAATATCCATTTTGACCATCTCTGAATCCATTTTGACTAGTTTCGGCGTGACGTCTGTACGTACGTACGTATCTCGCATAGATAAAAAACGATTAGCCGTAGGGTGTTGAAATTTTTTATTTAGGACTGTTGTAACATCTGGTTGTACATTTCTCCTTTTGATTGCAATCGACTGAACCAAAAGTGTTCAGAAAAGCCCAAAATTAAAAAAAAGTACTGGATTTTGGACTTTTCTTAACTGTAATAATAATTGAGAAATTTCCAACGATTATCATTAGTTATTTTCATTGCTTCCAGAGTTATAGAAAGTTTAATTAATGAAATATTTTGATCTTACAAGGTGTATGCCCATCGGTTCGAATCAAACTTCATTTCCTTTATTTTATTTTTTTTTATTTAAATATACCGATTAATAATTATTAACCCTGTCATTGTAAAATTTGCCATTAATAATAATTCAGTAATTAAAAAAGAATATCAGAAGTTTTTAATGAAATAAAATTATATGTACTTTTCATTTTAAAAAATGTGTAAATGTAAAATGTAATAGGCGTACAACGAAGTCATGTTGTGCCTACATAATTTTTTTTATAAGTATATCTTATAATAGTAATAATAATGTAATGGAAGCAGTTTATCTGAAACTACTGAGAAGTTATAATGTACATTAATAATCAAAGTACAAAAAAAGGAGTTCCGATAAATGGCTATTAAAATAAATTTGAAGTAGTATTTATAAGAATATAAAATATATAAATAAATTAAAAATTAAAAGTAATAATGAAAATTATTGATTGAAATATGAACAATAGTGATAAAACGTTGTAAAAGTAAAAGAGTTTATTTGGAATAAGGCAATTCCAATAGAAAGCCTAAATTTAGCTTTATAAATTTCAACTCACTTTTGGATGTAGCCCAATATTGTCTGGGAAGTAATCATAAAATTTATTTATTATATATATTTCAAAAAACTTCTTAACTATCTCATTCCTGATCTACAGGAATTAGTTAGCTAGGATACTTACTTTAGATATTCAAACTTGTTGGGCAACGTAAGGTGTTCATATCCAATAGGCTATTAAATTTATTAAAAACATTTTCTAATTGTTTTCATACTTAAGAACATTATTATTAGGGGGGTTGTGGCACCCTTAAATTTTCTTCATGGAATAGAACATCTTCTTTAAAGCTCATGGTATCATTTCCGCAGTTCGCGTGCCAGAAACGTGTTACTCAGCGAAATAAAATCCTTATTACACGACACCGCTCTTCATGATATGGGCTGGAATGTACTCGTCATTTGTTGTTCATTATTTGTTTGACGGGCCAATGAATGCTAAAAATTATTTACAGATTAATACCACAGTTAATTGGTTAATACCACAGTTTCAAGATAAGGATCTCATGGAAAGAGTATGGTTGCAGCAGGTTGGGGTACCTGCACATTTTGTTGCATCAGTCAGCGCGTTTCTGAATGAAAAATTTTCCAGGGCGTTGGATTGGCCGCGGTACTCCAGCGTCATCAGCTCGTGTCTACCACGAAGGCCTTGATCTCACCATACCAGATAATTCATTGTGGGGAATTGTCATGTATCTGCACGTCTCTACACCACAAATTAAGAATTGCCTGACGCTGAGTAATGTCTTCCGTAACGTAACACCAGAAATGCTCCGTCGCACGTCACAGAGGACGTGGCGACGTATAGAATTGTGAGTGCAACATGAGGGCTAACACACAGACCACTGGACCATTAAAATTAATACTTTGTATAGAGCGACTAAATAAAATAATTCCGGTACAGGCCTGGGATGCGTTTTCGAGCCGGACCTATACCGGAGCGTAACGGTCATCTCAATGCACCGGTTCTAAATTTCGAACAGTTGCCATCTCCCGCCTGCGTAGGAGGCTTTACAGCCTCGCGATGAATGCATGGCAGCAATAATGGCACGCCACGACTAAGGAAAGGTCCTTGTATAGATTAATATAGGACTTGGGGGAATGGTATGCATTTCCTTTGTTTTTAAGGGCAACGGGTGCCCAGGTGCTCTCCAACCACAGGAAAATTGGCCGCTCATAAGCGGCGAATCAATGTGGCGAGAGCCTCAATTGTCGGACCGTGTGGGTGTTCCTTGATGCCGTTACTTTTTTCAATCGGCATCAGTAGTTTTTCGGGGAAAAATGAATCCTACGGTGCTGCTGTGGGAAGCTACCCGAGAATTATAGGTGTCCATCAGCCAGTAAAGCTCCAGACGCTTTAATATGGTGGACAGGAACTTGTTGGCATTCAGCGAGCTTGGCGTGTCTTGCTGTCTTGACGATATAAATTAATTTATTGAGTGTAATATATATTTTATTAGTTGACGGGGTGCGCCTACTCGTTCTTTTTTTTAGTAATATATGATAAGTGAGCACTGGGATACAAAGCGAGTGGTGTGTGGCACCACGCTTAGGAGCTAGTTAGGACTGGTTGCTTAACTGTTTCGAGACTCAGTAGCCCTTTGTGGCACAGACATTCGCTCTTATGCTTTAGGGCGACCGAATTGGGCAGTGGCGGGAAAAATACCATGCCTACCTTACCTGTAGGAAAAAATATAATAATTCATAATTATATAGATTTTTTAATTTATTACTCATTACAGTTTTTTATTTCTAACTTTAGGGGGTACGGTGACTTACCGGGCACTCTGTATTTATATATATATTTCTAGAGATATTTTTTGTAGCTATGAAATATTAAATTATATTAAAATTATCGTGTTTGCGTAAGCGAGAGTATTTGAAAAATAACTTTAAGACTGGATAGTTCAGCAGTGTTAAATGACTTCAAACACAGTCTTGATTTCTAAGTGTAAACTATATATAGTCATTTAGACTTAAATTTTATTATTTATTATTAGGAATCATAGGGTTCTTTTATAATTACTTTTTTCGGAATAAATATATTTTTTTTGTTAATGGATTTTTAAAAAAATATGAAGTGTAATGTGAGATTTTCGTATTGTTTGGGTATAGTAAAAAAAAATTAATATGTTAAAGAGGATTATTGAAAGTACACAATAAAATATTCTTTTCTGAAATCCCGGAAGACTTTCTTGTTATTTCCAATATAATTCTCTAAATTATGATTTAATTATTATTATTATTATTTAGCAGTAAGGCTTGCAAAAGTAATAACTGTAAATTTATGAATTTTAACAGTATGTAATGGCCAATTGTAAAAATTTGTCTAGTTTTAACTGTTTTTAAAATTAATAAATTGTTTTTTGATCGTAAAGAAACTCAATCGGTTATAAAAAGTACAAAGGATGAAATTTAAGAAAATTTCTTAACATCGTTTTTCTATATAATGCGGTACATCCTATTCGCATTGAATGTTTTAAGTAGAATTTAAAGTTATTTGTTTTGTGAAGCGAAAACTTTTACTTGTCAAAGTACTTTAGATGCGTCAGATTTATCGGCTAATTAGATTTCTAATTTAAGGAAACTTTTAATATATTTCAACGCTTTACCGATGAATTTACACGTAATAGAATCTATTTAAAAACTTTAATTAAAGTCATCTATTATTATTATTATTATTTTTATTGCTTAACTGTTGATACTAATGTGTTATACAAATACAATATTTTCTATGTATCAAGCACTTAATATCAGTTATGCAGAATACCTGTGTGCGCTTGACAACGAGGGATGACGTCACACTTTTCCGGTTGTCATAGCTACCATTTACCCTACCGATGCACTATCCTCTCTTTTTTCTTCTTACCTGTTTTCATCGTCACCATTTTTATTATTGCATCTCCGTCGACTTTCTGACATATCTTCACCGAATGTCGGTTTTTAATGTCACGAGTTGTCTTCTATCTGTCTAATAAAATGTTGTTTCTTCTCTGTGCTTTTATTTTTTTTATAAATCTTTCTTGTGTAGACTTATTACGTGTGCGGTGGTACTAATAAAATAATACTAGTAATATCTGTCTGTTTAATGCTTTTAATCTATTTATTTTTTTTTTACACACATTTCGAATAACACGTATAGTTCTATTATTTCCTCATTTGTGTTTTATTTCAACTTTATTTTAATTTTTTTTCAGTTATTGTAGACCAAAAATAAATATAGTGCTGAATTAGCTTTTGCAAGAAACAAATCCAATTACTTTTGATAGAAATATAACATGGTATTTTTCATCTACGGTTTTTTCAAGTTATTATTAATAAAATTGTTTGTGAATTAAAATATTGTTTAAAACATTACCTTTAAAATGTTAATAATTTTGATCAGACAGGATCTCAAAATTATCTAGTTATTATTATTATTGTTGTATTGTTACCAAATTTTATTAATGGAAATAATTGTTAATTTTTATTGTAATAAAATAATGAAAATTCTTTAAATTGTTAAAACATGATAATACGGATTAATAAAAATGCGTATCATGAATGGGGAAGAAAGGGGGTGTTTAAATGTGCACCCGAAAATATTTATTTTTTATGTTACTGCATTATTATTGTTGTGTTATCTATCTAAATATCTATCTTAAAATCGACCTATTTTCACTACTGTCCAAAAAAAAGGGTTTACGTATGTATGTATGTATGTTTGTTCCACTGTAGCATCTCAACGGCTGAACCGATTTTTAAAAAATTCTGCATACTTGTCACCGACACGTTTTTTTTTTGTCTTCAGTCATTTGACTGGTTTGATGCAGCTCTCCAAGATTCCCTATCTAGTGCTAGTCGTTTCATTTCAGTATACCCTCTACATCCTACATCCCTAACAATTTGTTTTACAAATTCCAAACGTGGTCTGCCTACACAATTTTTCCCTTCTACCTGTCCTTCCAATATTAAAGCGACTATTCCAGGATGCCTTAGTATGTGGCCTATAAGTCTGTCTCTTCTTTTAACTATATTTTTCCAAATGCTTCTTTCTTCATGTATTTGCCGCAATACCTCTTCATTTGTCACTTTATCCACCCACCTGATTTTTAACATTCTCCTATAGCACCACATTTCAAAAGCTTCTAATCTTTTCTTCTCAGATACTCCGATTGTCCAAGTTTCACTTCCATATAAAGCGACACTCCAAACATACACTTTCAAAAATCTTTTCCTGACATTTAAATTAATTTTTGATGTAAACAAATTATATTTCTTACTGAAGGCTCGTTTAGCTTGTGCTATTCGGCATTTTATATCGCTGCTGCTTCGTCCATCTTTAGTAATTCTACTTCCCAAATAACAAAATTCTTCTACCTCCATAATATTTTCTCATCCTATTTTCACATTCAGTGGTCCATCTTTGTTATTTCTACTACATTTCATTACTTTTGTTCTGTTCTTGTTTATTTTCATGCAATAGTTCTTGCGTAGGACTTCATCTATGCCGTTCATTGTTTCTTCTAAATCCTTTTTACTCTAGGCTTGAATTACTATATCATCAGCAAATCGTAGCATCTTTATCTTTTCACCTTGTAGTGTTACTCCGAATCTAAATTGTTCTTTAACATCATTAACTGCTAGTTCCATGTAAAGATTAACAAGTAACGGAGATAGGGAACATCCTTGTCGGACTCCCTTTCTTATTACGGCTTCTTTCTTATGTTCTTCAATTGTTACTGTTGCTGTTTGGTTCCTGTAATGTTAGCAATTGTTCTTCTATCTCTGTATTTGAACCCTAATTTTTTTATAATGCTGAACATTTTATTCCAGTCTACGTTATCGAATGCCTGTTCTAGGTCTATAAACGCCAAGTATGTTGGTTTGTTTTTCTTTAATCTTCCTTCTACTCTTAATCTGAGGCCTAAAATTGCTTCCCTTGTCCCTATACCTTTCCTGAAACCAAATTGGTCTTCTCCTAACACTTCCTCCACTCTCCTCTCAATTCTTCTGTATAGAATTCTAGTTAAGATTTTTGATGCATGACTGGTTAAACAAATTGTTCTGTATTCTTCACATTTATCTGCCCCTGCTTTCTTTCGTATCATTACTATAACACTTTTTTTGAAGTCTGACGGAAATTCCCCTTTTTCATAAATATTACACACCAGTTTGTATAATCTATCAATCGCTTCCTCACCTGCACTGCGCAGTAATTCTACAGGTATTCCGTCTATTCCAGGAGCCTTTCTGCCATTTAAATATTTTTTAATTCTGTCTTAAATTCAGATCTCTTCTTCCTCTATAACACCATTTTCTAATTCATTTCCTCCGTATAACTCTTCAATATATTCCACCCATCTATCGATTTTACCTTTTGTATTATATATTGGTGTACCATCTATGTTTAACACATTATTAGATTTTAATTTATGTACCCCAAAATTTTCCTTAACTTTCGTGTATGCTTCGTCTATTTTACCAATGTTCATTTCTCTTTCCACTTCTGAACACTTTTCTTTAATCCATGGTTTTGTGAATTATTTCCACGAAATAATTCAATTATAACAAAAAAAATCAGAAGTTATCAATGAAATAGTTTTATGTACTTTTAATTTTTTTTAAAAACGTTTATATGTAATTTAATAGGTTTACAAGGAAGTAATGTGGTGTCCACATCACATTTTTTTATATTTCTTATATTTTCTACGTTCATTCATCAGCTGCAATATATCGTCTGAAACCCAAGGTTTTCTACCAGTTCTCTTTATTCCGCCTAAGTTTGCTTCTGCTGATTTAAGAATTTCCTTTTTAACATTCTCCTATTCTTCTTCTACATTTTCTACCTTATCATTTTTACTCAGACCTCTTGGGATTTCCTCCTCAAAAATCTTCTTTACCTCCTCTTCCTCAAGCTTCTCTAAATTCCACCGATTCATCTGACACCTTTTCTTCAGGTTTTTAAACCCCAATCTACATTTCATTATCACCAAATTATGGTCGCTATCAATGTCTGCTCCAGCGTAAGTTTTGCAGTCAACGAGTTGATTTCTAAATCTTTGCTTAACCATGATATAATCTATCTGATAACTTGCAGTATCGCCTGGCTTTTTCCAAGTGTATATTCTTCTATTATGATTTTTAAATTGGGTGTTGGCAATTACTAAATTATACTTCGTGCAAAACTCTATAAGTCAGTCCCCTCTTTCATTCCTTTTGCCCAGCCCGTATTCACCCACTATATGTCCTTCCTTGCCTTTTCCAGTGCTTGCATTCCAATCTCCAACTATTATTAAATTTTCATCTCCTTTTACGTGTTTAATTGCTTCATCAATCTCTTCGTATACACACTCTACCTCATCATCATCATGGGCGCTTGTAGGCATATAGACGTTAACAATCGTTGTCGGTTTAGGTTTTGATTTTATCCTTATTACAATGATTCTAGCGCTATGCGTCTTGAAATACTGCACTCTCCTCCCTATCTTCTTGTTCATCACGAAACCTACTCCTGCCTGCCCATTATTTGACGCTGAGTTAATTACTCTAAAATCACCTGACCAAAAGTCGCCTTCCTCTTCCCACCGAACCTCACTAATTCCTACTATATCCACATTTACCCTATCCATTTCCCTTTTTAAATTTTCTACCCTCCCAACCTTTTTTAAGCTTCTAACATTCCACGCTCCGACTCATAGAATGTTATTTTTTAGTTTTCTGGTGACCCCTTCCTTAGTAGACCCCACCCGGAGATCCGAACGGGGGACTATTTTACCTCCGGAATATTTTACCAAGGAAGGCGCCTCCATTATTGTTATGTGAAAACGCAGAGAGCCACATTTTCTTGGAAAAAAAACAGCTGTAGTTTTCCATTGCTTTCAGCTGCGCAGTACTCAGAGGACTGAGTGATGTTGATATGGCCGTTTAAGTCATTGTAACTCACGCCCCTAACAACTACTGAAAGAGCTGCTGCCCTCTTTCAGGAATCATTCCTTAGTCTGGCTCTCAACAGATACCTCTCCGATATGGTTGCACCTTCGGTCCAGCTACTCTATATCCCTGAGCACTCAAGCCCCCTCACTAACGGCAAGGTCTCATGTGTCATGGAGGGGGCACGTTTTTTAGTTATCCTATATTACCAATAATTATTCTGTATTAAAAAGCAATTTTTTTTAGCCGTCGTATTTTTTTAATTTTTAGTATTTATCTCTTGTTTGGTAGAGGCAAATAACTCGTAAGTCAGTTGATGCCATCAAAAAAAAAAAATTAAGTAAAATTGTTTGTTTTTTTCACATAAGTGTAACTCAGATGTTAAGAATAATAATTATTTAAGAATAATAATAGAGGTTAGAATAAAGTTTTTTATAAACTGTTATTCATAAGCGTTTAAATTTTTGCCTTATAGAATTGTTGGGTAGGACCAGTGTTTATAAAAGTTTTATCTCTTGATAATGGTTATAAATTGTTAATATAATTATCATATATAAGTAAATATAATTACCATATCGTATTTGGTATAATATATGACATCTATTAATATGAGTATAGTAACTGAAATTATTAAACCAATGATATGATCAGAGATAAAGATGAATTATTGCAATTGTTTGAAAAAAAATGGTATCAAAATAGATATTGAGCAGATAGTCTAAAATGTGTTAATTGAATTAAATAATTAATATTAAAATATAAGTAAAGAATTAAAGAATCAGCGAACGTAATAGAAAGTCTAAGGAAGCAAAATAATTTAATCTTTTATGACAATAAACAGATGATAAAAGGAAAAGCATATGTCATCAGATTTAAAATTTTTGACAATTTTAATATTCTAAATTTAGAAATAAAAGAAAATTAAATAAATTGTATTAGATGTTTAGGAAAGGTGTCAAGTAGGAGTTTGCCAGTTTTTTTTTCTGTTTAGCTTCTGGAACCTCCGTAAGGTAATACTTCAGAGGATGATATGTATGAATGTAAACGAAATGTACAGTCTCAGGTCGACCATTTGACAATCTAGTTTTCAAATCCGTATAAAAGTTCTGCCTTTACTAGGATTTGAATCTCTCGACTTCGAAATCAGCCGATTTGCAATGACGAGTTCACAGCTAGACCAATCCGGGTTGGTTAGGGGTTTGCCAGTTGAAATTGCATTGATGTATAATACGAAAAAGGCAGTGGTACTCAGATATGAAAAGACACTGAAAGATAAAAAAAATATTGTTTTACAAAAGTAAGATTATGAAACAAGCGATCGCGTAATGCGTTATTACAAATTAATTGTAATTTATAAAAATACGAAAAAGATTTAATTAAAACGACGTAAGTTTATACTAGAAGGAACATTTTACGGTTAAAAAGAAGTTGTGAAGTACATATTGTTAAGACGAAATGTTATGGATCTAATACGGTTGTGATGGAAGTGATGACTCATCTATTGAACCTGCAGATGAAAACGTTGTATTGCAATCGCGAAAAAAGTTTGGATTTCAGATTTCAACGGAAATATCCATTTTGACCATCCCTGAATCCATTTTGACTAGTTTCGGCGTGGCTTAAAAACGATTAGTCGTAGGATGTTGAAATTTTTGATTTTCTTTTTGTTGTAACATCTAGTTGTGCACCTCCCCTTTTGATTGCAACCGACTAGACGAAAAATGTTCAAAAAAGGCCAAAATCCAAAACACTTGGATTTTGAACTTTTTTGTAACCGCAGTAGTAAGCCCTCATTGAGAGCTTTCAACGATGTATCATAAGTGGTACTGATTTTCATTGGTTCCGTAGTTGTAGCAAAATAAAACTTAACTGAATTAAATATTTGGATTTTACATGTAGATGGCACATCGGTTCTAATCCGACTTATCCTTTTTTTTAACTTTTTTTTCATTTTAAATATATTGATTTATTAATAATTATTAGCCTTGGATTGTAAAAAAAATTACAATAAATAATAATAAATATATTAGAAGTTAATAATGAAATAAAATTTTATGTACTTTTCATTTTAAAAAAATGTGTATATGTAATTTAATTAGCGTACAAGGAAATCATGTGGTGTCCACATCAGATTTTTTTTTAAATGTATATTTAAGGATAAACATTTCTAATGTAAATAACAAATATTTGATTTAGAATTTAGGACTTTTTATGTAAAAGATTTCTGTGATTAATTATATAATTTAATCACATCTAAATTTCGTTTTTTTTAAAAACGTTTTCATTTATTGAACAAGATATAATAGCATTCAATAAGGTACTCCATGATTACGTTATAAAGTGGATGTAGGCCGATGGGTTTATCTGTATGGCAGGGTAAGTAGCAGTATAGGATATGCTGTATTAAAGTGGAGGAAAATATTAAATAAATCTGTCAGTTTGAGTAATTGATCAAATACCGATGTTATAAAATTATTAATGGAAAAATAAATTACTGTGTAGCGACTGTGTATTTATACTACAATAGGTTGGATAACGATTTCTTCTTTTTACGTGAACAGCTAACTGAAATAAAAGTTTAAATTTTACTGTTACAAGAGTTTTTAACGGAGATATTGATGAAGATCAATAAACACGATGAGAGGAACATTGATGAATGATTATTTTATCTCTTGCCAACTGAAATAAACTGCAAAAAATCTGCTTCATCCCCATACATATAAAATCAAAAGAGAATATAGGCTCTAAGTTTCCTAAGAAAACGCTGAGCCCAACGGAACAAATAATATAAGATGGATCTTAGGCTCGAGTTGAAGTTTCTTGATGATTTGTATATATTTATATTTGTATCAAAAGAGATTGTACCGTCTTGCTTAAGGAGTCCTAATAGAACCACATACATATAAAACTTAGAAATTCTTAAGTATTTTTTCAATTTGGATCCTCTGAAGAGTCTTTACTAGGGCCCTTACGTAATCCTGTTTAGTTTGTTTTGATGCTTTACTTGTTTATTTTATATGATAATTTACTTGCCTTGTTTCCTTGATCTGATTGCAATGCCGTTTCCTTGTTTTTATGTGAAGATAAATATACACTTAGTATATGTGTGCTGAAATGTAAATAAATCAAAACCGTCATAATTCTATTATTAGGTAGATTTCATAGGAAAGCAAGCTACCTATTGTAATGGGTTCCACGATTCCACTTCCGGAAAATTTCGACATTCCTTCGCGTTTCACACTCCCCAGACCCTAAAACCACTATTAGTTCAAAAGTTTATATATATATATATTGTCGCCGAATGGCTTCGACGGCACGTGGCACTTACTAACCTTATGGTGGCCCTGAAAAGGGCCGTCTTTGTCGTCGATTAGTTTTGACAGCTCGTTATAATTGCTATCCTTAGGGTTATAACAGCCCTGAGAAGGGCTGTTCTCGTCGAATGGCTTCGACAGTTCGTAATTCATAACCTTGTGGTGGCTCTGAAAATGTCCTTTTTTTGGGTTAGCTCTGAGACGAGCTGTTGGTTTCGGAAGCTGGTCTCCGGCGAAGTCGAGGAGTTGCGGCTCGTCCATTGAAGTCCGACCGGGCTTTCTCTCAACGTGGCAGTGGTGGCCCCCGAAGCCTTTCAGTGTCGGGTCGGCGTCGGTTGTCCTTCGCCGGCGCGGCCGAGGCGGTTCTCCACGAGCGATCCCACGCTGGGCCGGCTACTGCTGCCGAGTCCGCCGGCCAGGGCGATTGAAGAGCCTGCTGCTCCGGCGGGGATGTTGGCATCCGCCGGGAGGTTCCATGTTGAGCCGGCCAGGGAACTTCTTTTGTCTTCTTCTATCTTCTTCTTCTTCTTGGTCTTCTCCAGGTGGTGGTCGACGATGAATTGCGTTCACTCTGGTGGTGAACTCTTTTACTGGAGCCTGAGAGTGGTAGGGCTGCACCATCGCTATAAGATGCGTCGTATATTAAGCATGTTAAACTTTTTTTCACATCCAATCATTGTCGTATTGAGTAAATTTGATGTTTTTCTTAACTTTAAGATGCAAATCTTATTTATCTCCTACTTAGTACCGGTGAAATCTACCTCCGCCTTCTGGCGTGCCGAAAGGGATTTTTATTTTATTGTATTATTGAAAAAATCATTTAAATTAAGCTTTTTTTATTATTGTATTAGCTATTAATAATTTTCTTTTACAATTTCTATTTTTACTTTTATGTATGTTTTTCTTACTCTATGGTTTTAAGCCATTTATAATGTAAGGTGTCATGAGAAAACAAACGCGTGTGAGGGCATTTGAATTAAGTTTTATTAACTGCAGTAGCAGAAAGGGAAATTTATGTTAAAATTGGGAGCACTGTAATACTATTAATAAAAGTGTGGCATTAAAAATATAAATGTAGCATTACTTATTCAGATTTTTGTAGTTTATTACAACAATATATATCAAATAAAAACTTTCTAGTATTATGTAGTGAAGATATCTTATTATTTACTTTTTAAATGTTGGATTATTTAGGTCACTCTTAGGCATGTATTCTAATTCAGACTACATGAAACAGCATTGTCAGATTATTTCATTAGTGAAATTAATAATTATTAATATTACTCTGTAATTTTACATTCTCCCACAATCCTTTAAGTTAATTTAATAAAAATTTGAAATGTTCACATATAATTTTTTGGTACACATTTTAAATTAATCATCTTGTTAACATTTAATACCTTCTATTAATAAGGCATCGCGTTAATGATTTGATAGGAGGTTTGTATACACCGGATGTACAAATGATAATTTTGCTATTACAACAATATTTTACTATCAACATTCGTAGTTGAAACATTTTCGTACGAAAGTTAGGCTGAACTTAAATATCAGATGTCCTTTGCTGAGGGCGTTCGGGTCTAGCAGATGGCTGGATCAGGACGTTCTGATGAGGCATTGAGGACCCTCGAGGTTTGTGAGGTGGGCGCGCAATTCAGGCGTTGGTACACGAAGGGCTCATACTCGGATGCAAACTAGGTGATAGGGAAGGGAAAGGTACGGTACTCTCTTGGGGAGAGTCACCGTAGCAACCGTGAGGAACGTCGGGAGATCAACTTCTTGCTGCACTAAGGGGGGACTAGTCTTCAGCCACGTCACTTGGGACCAACCGAATTAACGTCTTCTAGGCGGTTACCGGTTGCTCTCAAGAGTTTAAAAAAAAAAAATTTGGTGTCAATAAGATAAGATAAATTTGGTGTCAATATAAGATAAAGATTCCTTGCTTTATAATTTCTTTTCTGATTTATGTGGACTAATTGAAATCGGGTAAATCTGTTCGATGATATTACCCAGTAATGCCACAGACAACATTTTGGTAACAAGTAAATAAAACCTTATTTATTTCCTAGATATTGTTATTTTTGATAAACGTTAAAAAGATTATTAATTTTTATACTCTGTGTACTCGTTATGATAAAAGAGAGTTTATTTTTATAGAGTGATAAATAGAGAAATAGGTATGGCAAACTTATACCCATTTGGGTATATATGTGTTAAAATTAAACCAAAATGGGTAGAATATATGTTAAACGAAAACAACATAGACCCAGTAGAAATAATGACGTGAATGAAATTAATTAAAACGAAACTATATAAGATATAAACGAACTAAAATACTATACGGACAAACAAATGCAGGTAAATCAATAATAATAGACGACATTATAGCTCTGACGATACCAGAAGAAATTCCGAGAGAACGGGGCACAGTGGTTTCTATTTATACCAGTTACCAAAATTTTTATCTTGAATGTTACGTAAGTGTTACATACCTTAAAAATTAGAGACTGATTTTCTCTACATCAATTTTCTATTCTTACTTCTGAGCGAATAGGCGTGGTAGTATTGAAAAATAATAAATCTTTGGAGACATTTTAACAGTTACCCAAAACAATCGGGTGTTAGAGTTTGAAAAAACTATTCCACCTTTTTTCTACTTTTTTAAAACACCTTGTTATAGTTTTTGTTAATTTTAAAAATCGAATTAAAGATCAAAGATTCTATTTTACTTCCTGTCCTACAGCGAAACGTATGACAACCCAAGTATTTTTGCTGCATACAGATCTCTACGTTTTTCACATATGCAGTCCAAAATTCAGAGATGTAGCTACGAAATAGTTGATCGTACAATTTGTCGTAAATGTCATGCATTATGGTTTAATGTATAGTACCTGTTTTTTATTTTCGGATTTAAAAATTAAAATCTCTATATCTTCAAGGAACGAACAATTCATTATTGAATTCAGTATTTTTTTGTGTGAACACTTTTTCTCTCCGGTTTTAATTTTGATTTCGGATTCCGATAAGAGGATTAAAAAAATGCACGAATGGTCGCGTTCGGCCGTCGGATTCATCTCAAAATGGCCGCTAAAATTTAAAATGTTATAATCATTACTCAAGTTTCTAAGCTATCGTGTTGGTTCTAGATTTAATAAAATGGATAAGAAATATAAATATAAATTTTGTAAATCATCTGTTAGGCCCCAAAATAGCGGAAAAACTACCTTTTTGGAAGAATTGCCAAATATAGTAGAAGATTTGTTAGAAATGAATTAATAATAATTGAGGGAACAATAATAATAGTAAGAATGTCCGTTCTGGAAAGTCTAGTAAGACTTCCATTGATAGTTGGTTTATTTTGAACTTGTAACGGTTACTCAGTCACCTAAATCATTTTTACTATTTTTTTTTTTTTTACTATTACATGATAAAATAAAATTTTGTAAAAAAACGTACGTTTTCCGAATTACAAGTAAAATTGAATTAAATAAGAATTTATGTACGTAAAAATTATAATTAGCAATACCGGGTGCAATTTAATAACACGCTTTAAATATTTCTTCACTACAATATAATCTTAGTGGTTAATGATTTTTTCAGTATCATTTTATGAAGGAAAAAACAATGAAATTTAATGAAAAGCTAAACTTTTAAAAAATAAAGAAGAAATAATATTAAAACAAAGCATATTTCATTAGTGTAATTAATATTATTATGCTTGAGTAGTCGTCAATCTTAAATTTACTGCTGTTATAATATTTACCGATCCTGACAAGCTAAGCTTTGCAGAGAATACGTTCATCTATGTGCATACTGTCACTAGTTAACTAATTCGAGAATGGTATTATCATTGGTGAACAGTCACACGACTGATGGAAAGGGATTGCATATCAGTCCACACAGCAATTACAAATAGATAAGGTGTAACTGTAGTATTAAATCATTAAAGAAAAAGATTGTCTTTAAACGGTTACATATATTACTGATTTATCTTAAATTAGAAAGTGTTTCAATTTTTTTTACATATAAGAATAGGATGTGAACGAATCATTTTTCAAAATATCGATAATTTTAATTAATACTAGGAAAAAGATGGCCCGCTGGGAAAATATTACTTGGTTTTAGTTTCGTTACACATGAATCTGTTAAATGTTTTGCCAATTGTTCACGAATTTAGCGTACTAACAAAAATAAAAACTTTACAACGAAAAGCTTCAAAATCCTGAACATTTTTAGCTGTTTATTAAGTTATGATTTTTTAACACAGCTCTAAACCCAGTGTTAACCTTTTTTATCCCCAAAAGGCAAATATAATTTTAGATAAATCGTTCGAACGAATGAATCGTTGGGTGTGCGCTGCCCACAGCCGCTCGGCGCATCACCATTGGTCTGCTCTGCGCCAATAGCAGCTAAAATAAAAATGTGAACACACAACAAACAAACCCACCACCATCCTTTTTTATGGAGAGTGATAATTGGTGAAACAAAATTACCGAAGCTTCCCACTTTGTAATATATTTATTGCATTGTATGTATTTATTTGATTTATGTATTGTTTATATATTGAATCCTTTTAAAAAATAAGAGGTTGTCAAACAAAATCAGAAATTATTGTTATAAATGAATAAAGTTATAATTTTTGTTTGTTTATATATTATATATATATATATATATATATATATAATATATTTTTTATTATTAAATTACAGTCGTATCCATCGTCGTTAATGCGTTTTTCAAAACATCACGTAATGTAAAAGTTTTAATTAACGAAGAATATTCTTAATTTAATAATGTTATATTAGTCATAAATGAAAATTTTTTGCTAAAACTTAAAAATTAATTTAGTACCTTTGATAATCATTAAAATGCACTCATTTTGTAAAGTTATAGCATAGCATAATTATTGATTGTAATAAAGTTAAGAATAATACACGATTAAAAATTGAATAAAAAAGGTAGAAATGTTTAATTCCATTTTAGTTATTGCATTATTACGCTGTGACCTACGTTGAATATGAGATTATTGGAGTATAATTTTTAAATATTTTTCACTGAGAATTGAAACACAATGTGATAACATTTTAAGTACAGTATGATAACATACACGTACTGATATATTTTTTTTTTATATTTTTTATAATAGTGTGTTTTTACTGGGTTTAGATGTTCATTTTTTTGGTGACTCTAAATAGTATAAAAAATGTTTTAGTTATAAACCCATCTAAAACAAAAAAAAAAATATCCTCTAGCTTCATTCGTGTAAAATTAAATTCGCAATCGACAGAACAGTAAACCGCTGCGTATTTTTAAAAATGTATAACTGATAGAAAATAAAATGTTAATGTTTTTCTAAGTTTGATACCATTTCTTTAATTGTTTTTTTGGGTTCATTACAGATCTGTATTTTATTATGACCCTTAGTTTAAAATAAATTACGCTTCAAAAAAAATTAAGGGAAAATATAGTTAAAATTTATATAATTTATAATTTTACACGGCCATACCTGTGTTACAATGATATCGGTGATGCTTTTCTTTTATAAATAGCCTCAGGCACATCTCGAATTAATGTCCAATAGTAATCGGCTAGCATTTTAGTATTCCATTTCCCTTTATAGCGGCTTTCCATTACCGAAATGTCTTGGTGGAAACGTTCACCTTGTTCGTCACTTACGTCTCCGAAATGTCCGGGAAAAAATCCAGATGTGAGTGGAGAAAATGTACTTTCAAAGACATATTACATCCCAAAGTTGTGTATGAAGTAAGAAGGTGATTAACAATATCGTGGTAATTGTCGAATTTTTGTTTGCCGGGAAAATATTTGCAAACATCTTTAAAAAAGCCCAAACTGCACTTTCTACATTATTTAACATCGAGTTAAATACATCATCTTTGACCAACTCTCTTATTTGAGGACCTACAAATAATCCTTTAATTTATCCTTCACTTACATTTGGAAATTTCTGCCTGACGTACAAAAATCCAGGATTATCGTTCTTCAATGCTTTTACAAAATTTTTCATTACTCCTAGCTTGATATGGTGAGGGGGTAAAAATATTTTTTTTGGGTTCAACTAAGGGCTCATGAATAATATTTTTGCCATTTGGAGGTAAGTTGTTTCGTTTCATCCACTCTTTGGTAACAATGTTTATCCCTAGCTCGGCTGTTCCATTCGCAAAGATAACACATGTACTTAGTATAGCCTAACAAAATATATATCCAGATATATTTTTTATATTTTATTTTTTCAAGAACGTTTTTCATCACATCGTATGTCTTTTTCAAATTAATACCATAAACGATTGGTATCGAAGGATATTTGTTACCGTTGTGCAGTAGAACCATTTTTAAACTATACTTAGGACGCCAGTCCTCGGGTTTATGAGCTAGTCCTAAATGCAACATAAGCTCATCAATATTTGTGAAATAAACCATATTATTTTCATCAGTAATGTACTGAGAAAGTTGTTGTCGAAAGCTCGAAATTTTTGTATTTTTTTTTTAAAGTAAATTCCAACCTTGCAGTCTTGATCCTAACAGTTCAGCTGAATTTTTTGATAAATTTAAATCCCTAATGAAGTCATTTAATTCATCTTGTGATATAAGATGTGGCTTATTGGAAGGTAATTAAACATCAAAATCATTGTTTTAAAATTTGAGTTTTATGTCATATTAAACGTTAGTATTCACTGCATATATTTTTTATAGTTTTAATTTACTTAAAGAAAACCTGTAGCAATTGTTACCTGAAGAATTACGTTAAATTATGCCCCCATTTCCTAATATTTATTAGATCTTTAATTTATTAATTAATAGTAATATACGGCAAATTATACTCTGCTTTTCTTAATCTCGAGTACAGCAACTACAACTTTGATAACATCAATAGTAGTTTATACAAAAAAAAGAGTGTTAAATTATATTTTAGAACAGAGGTTTTACTATTATGCTCTTTAAAAATTAAAACTTATTAATAGTTTAAAAGTTTTCTTAAAATACATTATAATTTTATTTATTTAATTATTATTACTATTATGGCATCTTATAATCAATATGGTTGATCATCATGTAGGAGTAGTAGCGGTTCGAAGAAGATCGTTTAGAAGATCTGAGTTCGAGTCCCGTCCAAAAAAATTAGAGTTTTTATTCGCTACAAAATTCAATATCAGCCAAAGGTGAATAACAAACAAACCGAAATTAATAGGTATGATTTTGAGAAATATTATAATACTTTTAAATATTATTATAATACTTACTATTATAATATTACTATTAAGTAATAGTAATACTATAATATTAAGTATTATTATAATATTACTTTTAAGTAATATTATATTTACTTTTAAGTAAATTGCTATTACTGATTTGTAAGAAAGAATGCTTTAAAATTTGTGATGAAGAAGCTGTTATATTGCAAGGAAATATAAACGATATAAATGTAGTCTAGAACGAATTTCTTTCGATTATGGTTTCGTAGTTTTTGCTAATGAAACAGAAGCGCTAATGAAATAGATGATGAACGACCGAGCAAGGAATTGTAAAAAATTGAAACCAATGAAAGAGAAGAGATCAGTCATTTATCAGTAGATTAAGGAATTGATTAAAAATAAATATAAATAGATAGGAAAAAAATGTAAGATAATAATAAACAAAACATAAGATGCACTACAAAACAATAATAATAATAAATGAGATGAAAAAAATTGGTAGAGAAAAATGTTAACTACGTGTGGCCTTTCATTCGGATGTCCCGGGTTTGAATCCCAGTCAAGCATGGCATTTTTCATAATCTACAAATTTCCATGTACAAGCTTCTGTGGTCAATTAATTCATCAGTCAAAAAAAAAAAAAAAATTAACAAGTTAAAACAAATAAAACTAAGCTATGGATAGGTCGTGTTTTCTTCTTTTTTTAAATAAAAAACTAGATTTGTTAGATTGATTGTTTTTCTGAATTTCTTATTTTTTAAATTTATTCTTGTATTTATATTTTTGGTTAATTAATTTCTTAACAATAAATAAAAAGAAAAGATAATTGTTAACGAGAGGCACATTTTTTGAAGTTTTAGGGGGCATCGACTGCTAAGGCCATTAGCCCCTTTCACATCAGAAAAGAAAAAAGTAGACTTTAATCGTAACGTTTCACACAAAACTAATCACTGTTACTTAATTCCTGATTATACACCAAAGCAAACAAAGAAATACGATCACGAAAAAGCTTGTTTCTGTTCAAGAAACAAGCTACTCGTAGTGTTTTGGTTTACCTTTTAGGCTTTCCTTTCGGCCATCCTTTCTTCAGTCTTTTTTCCATCCTCCTAGAGTTTCTATTTCGGATGACATTGTGTCTGAAGACTCAGACATGGCATCTTCCTCTGTTGCGGATACCAAAGATGCTCTGCGGCTGACATCAGGTGACGATAATTTAGAAGGGGCGGTCAGCATGGGTGTTACTGAATCTAAACTCGATTCAGTCTCTAATGGTATACTTGGGGCGGCTAAAGTACGCACACTTTCCTTAGGTATCCTCTGGGGTTTTATAGGTTCCATAGGTGCGGGTTCTATAGTGCCTACGTCTGGTGCTATTTCCATTATTACTTGCACCTCCATCGGACTAATTTTACGCTTTTTCTGCGTCCTTGCCACATCCTCCTTCGCCTTATGATTGGTCATAGGAGAGTGAGGTTTTGGATTTTTCAGATGTCCCCTTATCCTTAAGCAAAACATCGATTGGTGGTGCCACCAACGCGGGTTTTGCGATTTCTTTTCGTTGAGAGGATTCGATCCTAGTATCCATCTGTGTCTTCACGGGTTTAATTATTTCTTTTCGTGGACTAGATTAAATCTTTGTTTCGATGATTCTTTTAATCATAGTCGCAAGACTTGGTGCAAGCCTGCAAAGCTACTGCTCCATGTTTACTTTGGATGTCGAAGGGGTCAGCGCATAAGTTGTGATTGGTCGAGGTGTTCTACTACTAACAATTTTCCTCGCTTCAGGGTAGCTTATTTTTTGCTGCGTCTTAACTTCCTGAATAGCCGTCTCCAATTTGTACACAGAGCAGTTTCTTTAACGGCAGTTATGATGTCCTTTGCAGTTAATGCAAACTAGAGGATCTTTACACGGACCGCCTTCATGAGTTTCAATTCCGCACACACAGATTTCTTGCCTTACACATCTGACTGCAGTGGATGTGAAACGTTTGCGCTTAAAACATTGCATAAATTACGGGATAAATGCGCGTACATCTAGACGAAGTATGCCAGCACGTACTTTTTCAGCCAGAGTAGGTTTTGACGAATGTGTTGTTGTTAAGGGGATGGATGTAACTTGTGATGTATAGCAACGTGTGTAGTTTGAGGTTGCTGTTGTGTGTGTGGTGCGCTTTTGTCTTATGTGATCGTGTTAGTGTGTGTGTGAGACTTTCTGAGTGGTGTTTGATTGTGTGTGTGGGCGTTTTATCCCGTTCCTGATGAAATGTATACCAAGTGTACCATGAAGGGGTAGTCAGAGTGAAGGTTTTGTCGGTAGTGCGCAGGAATACAATACGACCTAATATCATCTTGCGGAACCTGACAGCGAGTCCGACACTGCTTCGCTCGTAAACGGGGTTCTTTCACATCTTAAAAAACACATGTGAGGCTGAAGGAAGAACCTCACCATTCTCATGGTTATATTTTATATATATATATATATATATATATATATATATATATAATTATATTATTCCGCAACTTATGCATTATACTAGCAGCAGTGGTACTTGTAGTAATAGTAGTAATGGTGATGGCACTGGCGCCACTAACTATTAACATTATTAGTGTAATGATCAAACAATAATAAATTTAAGTGTAACCCTCGTGGATGTAGAAAGTAGTTTGAGATTAATTTTTAGTAGATGTTGTATAATATGACATTTATGTAGAAAGATGAACAATGAACTTGGTTGGGATGTAGGTAAAACATGACAAATGTCTGTTAAAAAACAGTCCAATCTCTTTCTCTCTCACTCTTGTTCCTGATGTGGTAACTCTTTTATTCTCTAGAGGCTGTGAATTATTTCAAATATACTTGTTTCTCCGTTATTCTACCGCTGTACAACATGTTTATTTAATAATGACGTTGTTTCCTTGTTTGTTTGTAGTATTAAATTAATATGAGTGAGTCGCTATTCTACAAAATTATTTTGTCATGACAGTGTCGATTCTATTTTTCTCTGATGGAATAATCATTTTAAATATAGATAAATGAATGTAATAACAGAAACATACAATATACTACCCGCACCCTAGTTTGGAAAATTGTAAATGTAAAAAAATTATTATTACTTTTTGTATTCTATTAACAAAATTATCTTAGGAGATTGAACGTATTACAATATTTGTTATTTGCGTAATGTCAATAAATAATTCTGTACTGTAAATATTTAATTAATAACATACACCTTATATAAGGTATTACGTTGTTAATTGTCATCAGTGCTTGAGATTCCGTCATCCGAAGAATTCCAGTTATCTTAGTATTCATTTAACCAAAAACAATCTCCTCCACTTCCATCAAAAGCTTTCGAATTACAACATTTCTTGAACGATTTTTTAATCAAATCATTCAGTATTTCTGATTAAACCATAATAATCCATTCAGAATTCCATATCGAAGATTTTTGAGGAGGACATCGCAAGAGGTCTGAGTAAAAAAGATAACGTAGAAAATGTAGAAGAAGAATGGGAGAATGTTAAAAAGGAAATTCTTAAATCAGCAGAAGCAAACTTAGGCGGAATAAAGAGAACTGGTAGAAAACCTTGGGTTTCTGACGATATATTGCAGCTGATGGATGAACGTAGAAAATCTAAGGATGCTAATGATGAAGAAAGTAAAAGGAACTATCGGCAATTAAGAAATGCTATAAATAGGAAGTGCAAACTGGCGAAAGAAGAGTGGATTAAAGAAAAGTGTTCAGAAGTGGAAAGAGAAATGAACATTGGTAAAATAGACGGAGCATACAGGAAAGTTAAGGAAAATTTTGGGGTACATAAATTAAAATCTAATAATGTGTTAAACAAAGATGGTACACCAATATATAATACGAAAGGTAAAGTCGATAGATGGGTGGAATATATTGAAGAGTTATACGGAGGAAATGAATTAGAAAATGGTGTTATAGAGGAAGAAGAGGAAGTTGAGGAGGATGAAATGGGAGAAACAATACTGAGATCTGAATTTAAGAGAGCATTAAAAGATTTAAGTGGCAGAAAGGCTCCTGGAATAGACGGAATACCTGTAGAATTACTGCGCAGTGCAGGTGAGGAAGCGATTGATAGATTATACAAACTGGTGTGTAATATTTATGAAAAAGGGGAATTTCCGTCAGACTTCAAAAAAAGTGTTATAGTTATGATACCAAAGAAAGCAGGGGCAGATAAATGTGAAGAATATAGAACAATTAGTTTAACTAGTCATGCATCAAAAATCATAACTAGAATTTTATACAGAAGAATTGAGAGGAGAGTGGAAGAAGTGTTAGGAGAAGACCGATTTGGTTTCAGGAAAAGTATAGGGACAAGGGAAGCAATTTTAGGCCTCAGATTAATAGTAGAAGGAAGATTAAAGAAAAACAAACCAACATACTTGGCGTTTATAGACCTAGAAAAGGCTTTCGATAACGTAGATTGGAATAAAATGTTCAGCATTTTAAAAAAATTAGGGTTCAAATACAGAGATAGAAGAACAATTCCTAACATGTACAGGAACCAAACAGCAACAATAACAATTGAAGAACATAAGAAAGAAGCCCTAATAAGAAAGGGAGTCCGACAAGGATGTTCCCTATCTCCGTTACTTTTTAATCTTTACATGGAACTAGCAGTTAATGATGTTAAAGAACAATTTAGATTCGGAGTAACAGTACAAGGTGAAAAGATAAAGATGCTACGATTTGCTGATGATATAGTAATTCTAGCCGAGAGTAAAAAGGATTTAGAAGAAACAATGAACGGCATAGATGAAGTCCTACGCAAGAACTATCGCATGAAAATAAACAAGAACAAAACAAAAGTAATGAAATGTAGTAGAAATAACAAAGATGGATCACTGAATGTGAAAATAGGAGGAGAAAAGATTATGGAGGTAGAAGAATTTTGTTATTTGGGAAGTAAAATTACTAAAGATGGACGAAGCAGGAGCGATATAAAATGCCGAATAGCACAAGCGAAACGAGCCTTCAGTAAGAAATATAATTGGTTTACATCAAAAATTAATTTAAATCTCAGGAAAAGATTTTTGAAAGTGTATGTTTGGAGTGTCGCTTTATATGGAAGTGAAACTTGGACAATCGGAGTATCCGAGAAGAAAAGATTAGAAGCTTTTGAAATGTGGTGCTATAGGAGAATGTTAAAAATCAGATGGGTGGATAAAGTGACAAATGAAGAGGTATTGCGGCAAATAAATGAAGAAAGAAGCATTTGGAAAAATATAGTTAAAAGAAGAGACAGACTTATAGGCCACATACTAAGGCATCCTGGAATAGTCGCTTTAATATTGGGAGGACAGGTAGAAGGAAAAAATTGTGTAGGCAGGCCACGTTTGGAGTATGTAAAACAAATTGTTGGGGATGTAGGATGTAGAGGGTATACTGAAATGAAACGACTAGCACTAGATAGGGAATCTTGGAGAGCTGCATCAAACCAGTCAAATGACTGAAGACAAAAAAAAAAATATCGAAGACAATTTCTTAATTTTATCAGATGATGTAGTCTCGTGTGTGTTGTTGGCCATCCAGTTTTTTTAGTATTTACGAGTGGTTTTAAATGGTCGGTTTACCCAGTTATTTGTTGGGTCGAAAGGCCCTTTTCTTGTGTCGTAAGACGATATCCGGTGGAAAGTTTTCATATTTCTGTAAATAATTCTAATAAAAATTACATACGAGGGTAATTTTTTCCCATCCGAAAGTTTTTTTTTTTTATTTGATTTGCATGGCATTTCTCCCGCCACCATTCCATTCGGTCACCCTACAGCATAAGACCGAATGTCTGTGCTACAAACGGCTACTGAGCCTCGAATCAGTTTAGCGACCAGTGTTCTAACTAGCTACTAGAGCTAACCTAATTGCGTGAACGAACTAAGCATGGTACCACACACCGCTTGCTTCGTGTCCCACAGTTCACTTGTCATATATTGTAAAATGGGTAGGCGCACCCCGTCAACTACTAAAATATATATGACATTCAATAAATTAAATTTATCTCGTGAAGACAGAAATTAATGCCAGCAAGTACCTGTTCACCAACATTAAAGCGCTTGGAGCTTTAATTGGCTGATGGCCAGCCATAACTCTCGGATAGCTTCCCACAGCAGCGAGGTAGGGGTCTTTCGCTTAAATAAACTACTGTTGCTGGTTGAACAAAGTAAAGGCATCAAGGAACACCCACACGGTCCGACAATGCAGCTCACGCCACATTGACTTGCCGCTTGTGAGTGGCCAATTTTCCCCTTGACCTCTAAGTTCCAGGGTAGCCTAAGTTTTGGCCGCCTCAAGAGCTCGGCAGTCGAACATCATACGCTCTTTTGGCTGGACTTCCCCGCAGACTCACAGCTCATCAGCTGCCAGGCGGAACCAAAACAAATATTGGTTCAAGTTCGCGTGGTTGGAGAGCACCTGGGCACCCGTTGCCCATAAAAGTGAAGGATAGGCATACCATCCTCTCAAGTCCTGTATAAATCTATACAAGGACCTTCCCTTAGTCCGAAAGTATATTCATTAGCATCGAAAAATGTTATTTTTCATAACCGGCAGTTCATATCTGAACACTATAGTACCTACACTTTCAATTGTCGATGGCATTTCGAAAGTCACCGGTAGCTGATCCGAATTCTCAATTTGATGTAGGGAATAAATTATTCATTTTTTGTAAATTTACGACGTGTCTTTGAAACTTTATTTACTTTCGTATACACATCAGAACGATTGTGCTATTGTCATTCTTCGAATATATAAACTATATCGGTAAAGAAATCGGCGTACCCAGTAAAGACTTGCCTTAAATTCATTCCTACCGATATTTATTCCATCGTTGATTTCCTGGGCTTTCTAACACATTTCTGTAGAAATTACATCAAAAGTGACGTAATTCCATATATGTGCTGCAAGTCTTTCTTCTACTTCTGTATTTCACCTAAATGCGCTCTTGTTTTAATTGGCTACGAGAAATTCGTTTTTTTTGTCGTCTCGATTTCTTTGCTCCTTGGCCTAAGCAATAGCATGGATGGATGGTGACGATGAAGCACGAGGACTCCTGAACCCCTGAGTTCAAAGGCACCTCTCAGGGCTGAGAATTGCTTAATCGCTGAACCGGCCCCCGGGAGGGGAGGATCGGTAAGATATGAAGTTTAGTCGGTAGGGCGCAGGCATGCATACGCACTCTTAATAACATTTTACGGAACCTGTTATCGAGCCCGACACTTCGTCCGTAAATGGGGTTCCTCAGACCGATCGGAAAAAAAATGTACATATATTTAAGCTAAATGAATACTTCATTATCAATATGAAACTTTACAATTCGGGTACGACTCGCAGACAATTTTTACACTATTATTTTTACTGTTTTTGCGCATTAATATTTTTAAACTCTTATTATTGTGTAATTACTATTAAAAATAGTATTGTTAAACTATTTTGTTAATCTTATTTGTTTTAATATAAGGCTTGAAACCTCTACACAGTATTTTATGTATACATATGAGTAATCTTGTATTAATAATGACCATTCCACAATTTTTTTTTTTGCTTTTAATTCACCACATAAGCTCAACAACGTTTGTCTACTATGATTGATGGATTTTTTTTGTTATAATCTAGAAAATTTCTGAAGAAACTTTTGTAAAACTTGCGCACCACAGAAATATATCGATTATTATGGTGACTTGAAACTTCGTCATTCTTCAAAATATGTCTTTAATTGATTGAAGAACGGTGTAAGTAAGATAATTCATTGTCCTTTTTAATAAAACTAATTTAATTTTAAATATACTCGTATTATCTTCCATAAAAATATATGAATGCATTTTTCAGTAAAAAATTTCAGGTGTATGAATTTTTAATATTTCATCTCGGTCACAGATTTAATAATGCTGGTCCGTTAGACAGACATCTACAGTCTTTAACATCTTGAGTACCATTTTTTAATAGAAACAAATTTTTTTTAATTCTATAAAAGGATTTAAATTAATGTTTTTGTCTTGATAACTGAAGGTTTACAAGCATACCGAAGTCTATCTACTTTAAACTCTATGTGTCGGTTATAAAAATAGATTGTTTATACATTTTAGAGATAAGTTATTCTAAATATAGGATGATTTTAATCAGGATAAAATCAAAACCTAAGCCGACAACGATTGCTAACGTCGCCTAAAAGTGCCCATGATAACGATGAGGTAGACGGTACGTAGAAATTGACGAAGTAGTTAAACACATAAAAGGGGATGAACATTTAATAATAATTGAAGACCGGAATGCAAGCATCAGAAAAGGCAAGGAAGGATATACATACAGTATTGTGGATGAGTACGGGCTGGGCAAAAGAAATCAAAGAGAGGATCGTCTTATTGAGTTTTGAACGAAGTGTAATTTAATGATTGCCAACACACAGTTTAAAAATCATAGAAAAACGTAGGACTTGGGGGGATGTACACATCCCCCCAATACACATGGAAAAATCCGGCCGATACTGCAAGGTATTAGATAGATTATATAATAGTTAAACAAAGATTTGACTACAAATCATCTCCTCTGATCGTCGACTACAAAGCATATACAGGAGCAGATATTGATAGCGACCATAATTTAGTGATAATGAGATGTAGATTGGTGTTTAAAAACCTAAAGGAAAAGTGTTAGATGAATCGGTGGAATTTAGAGAAGAATTTAGAATAATATATGTTTTGATCGTAGCTTTATATGGAAGTGAAACCTGGACGATCGTAGTACCTGATAAAAAAAGATTAGAAGCTTTTGAAATGCGATGCTATAAGAGAATGTTAAAGACGAGATGGGTGGATAAAGTGACAAATGAAGAGATGTTGTGGCAAATTAATGAAGAAAGAATCTTACGGAAAAAATATAGCTACAAGAAGAAACAGACATATAGGTCACATCTTAAGCCATACTGGAATAGTCGCTTTGGTATTAGAGGGACAGGTAGATGGGAAAAGTTTGGTAAGCAGGCAACGTTTGGAATAAGTAAAACAAATTTTTAGGGATGTAGGATGTAGGGGTATACCGAAATTAAACGAATAGCACTGGATAGGGTATCTTGGGAGAGCTGCATCAAACTAGCCAAATGACTGAAGACAAAAAGATTCGAAATTTATAAATTTGACAAGTGAAAAATAGCAATGATTTTCGTTAGATAATTTGTAAATATTATTTGTACTAAACATTTTGAATGTTGTTTGTCAGTTATTGAATAACTTTTATGCTTTAGTTTATTTTTATTAATTCATATAAAAAAGGTTGTGACCAAATAGCAGTTACTTTTTTTTTGAGATGATGAATTTTTGTAATGATGAGAAAATATCTCTAGCCTTCTAGGAATCAATCCAGAACTTTACGTAAGACAAACATGCCGTGATGTATTACAGTGTACTGTTTACAGTTTCTTAAGAACTTATTGTTTAATAAAAACTGATTTCTATATTTAAAATAAACATCTTAATTAAAACATATTGTTTTTATTTTTGTGAGTTATTTCTAATATTTATCAGTCTCTCAATCGAATTTGTTATTATTTTAATGAACACATAATAAAATACTTTAACCATTTATTTTAACGTTTAAATCATCGTTAAATAATGCAGTACGGTCATAAATTACTATAGCATGTGTAACATGTGTAATTTATTAACACGAAGTGATTGCTATTATCTTTTATTTTTACAGTTTATTTTTATTATTACATGGAATGTACTGAAGATGGCTGATGTTTAAAAACATGTGGCCATGGTAAGACTAATATCTTCGTAATTTCAATCGACCTGTACAAAATTTTTATTGATCCCTTTTCTTAATGTGCTTTCATTTAACAACTAGTAAGTAGGTTTTGTGCTTCATTTTTACTTGAATTATCGTACTTTTTCAAAATCACGCGACGTTCAGTAGTCTGGTAT
Source organism: Lycorma delicatula (assembly GCF_047948215.1). Lineage (NCBI taxonomy): Eukaryota > Metazoa > Arthropoda > Insecta > Hemiptera > Fulgoridae > Lycorma > Lycorma delicatula. The sequence continues at coordinate 125,173,360 of NC_134459.1, read as the reverse complement.
TTTCGGTCTCTGGCACGTGCAAACTTGATCATTACGAACTAATGAGATTGCGTTTATATGTTTTTTAAATTGTATTTTCTCATAGCAGGCTGCAACTCTCTTTTTTTATTTTACCGTTTTCTGCCGTGCATTTATATTTTTGATATGTGACCGTTAATTGAACTTATTAAAGTTTACCGTGTTGAAAGATATTTACCTCCGGAGTTGTAATAAATTTTTAATTAATGACTTTTTCACGTCATCTTAATGATTATATCTCGGTAAAGGGGACGAATGTTGTAGATCTGAATGAATATCTTAACTAACACAAGTAGCAACACCAATATATTATTAAAATATGCGTGGTTTGAAGCCTCTCTAATGTGGTAGTACTGTTAAGTAGTTCTCTCTTGCGTAGATGTTTAATGCATTACTCAAATGCATTTGATCCAAAAATTTTGTTGTACTTCGTTAAATATTTATTAAAAATATTTGATGAAGTTAATAAAAAAAGAACTGTTTCCAATGAATTGACTAAGGTATATTTTAAAATAAGGAAAAAAGTATATAGGATCATCCTTTGAAAAGTAGAACATACGCTAAAATTAAAAAAAAATTGATGTGGACACCACATGACTTCCTTGTACGCTTATTAAATTACATATACATATTTTTTTTTAAATAAAAAGTACATAAAATTTTATTTCATTAATAATTTCTGTAATTTTTTATTTTTTTTATTGTTATTATTGAATTATTATTTATGGTAATTTTTTTTACAGTCAGAGGTTAATAATTATTATTAAATCAATATAGTGAAATTAAAAAAAATAATTAAAAAAAGGAAATGAAATCGGATTCGAACCGATGTGCCTTTCCCTTGTACGTTTCAAATATTTTGTTAATTAGAATTTTATTTGGTTATAACTCAGGAACCAATTAAAATAAGTACCACTTATGTTATATTATTGAAAAGCTTTCAATGAGGGCTTGTTACTGCAATTAATAAAAAGTCCAAAATCCAATTTTTCTTTTTGGATTTTGGACTTATTTGGACACTTTTGGTCCACTCGATTGTAGTCATGATAGGAAGGTTCACAACTAGATGTTACAACAGTCCTAAATCCATAATTTCAACAACCTACGACTAATTCTTTTTGAGTTATGCGAGATACGTACGTACAGACGTCACGCCGAAACAAGTCAAAATGGATTCACGATTGATCAAAGTGTATATTTCCGTTGAAATCTGATATCCGAAATTTTTAGAGACCTCAATACTTACATTACTTCGTCCAAGGAAGTAAAGAATAAAAAAAATTACATTCGTGAATTATGAATTACGTATCCTTTTAATAATATTACGAATATAAAGTGTTTTCAACAAAAAATTATTTACAAAATTAAGACATTAAAGATGATTCATTTTTACTCTGTATAAAAAAGATTTTTCAATTACTCATGTTATCTGTTTATTCAATTCCTTTTCTATAAATGATAATGTAATTAATATATGATTTTATCGAAAGCTTAACTGATAATTCAGTAAAGTAATGGAACGTTGCTTTATGTTTCAAATTTCATCGTAAACTTGACGCTTCACTTAGCGTCTTAAAATCATAAATCTTGATAATATTTTTGTAAGGTATAGTTAAACAGAAGTTGAAATCGAAACCATCGAAAATTATCAATTTGCAGCCAAACATCATACGAAGGAACAAAAAACAAATTGACTGGTGGATAACTGACCAGACATACATTTATTATTATTATAAATTTATTATTAAACCTATAGATTTTTGGTTTCAAATCGACGTTTGGTAAGGTAATGAAATGAAAACTGGATGGAAGGTTTACAATTTTTTTTGAAAGCCAATAAATCAGAACTGACTGAAACTTATAAAGTAAAATACCAGATGAAAATGATTGAAACGAAGTTTCAGAACTACACTTATAATAAAATATCATAAAACATAATTTTTATAGATTTTTTTAAAATTATTAAATTGTTGGCCTCCGTGGCGCGAGTGATAGCGTCTCGGCCTTTCACCCGCAGGTCCTGGGTTCGAATCCCGGTCAGGCATGGCATTTTCACCCGCTACTCATTCAGCTCATCCTTTGAAACAAATACCTACGTAACGATGGTTCCGGAGGTTAAAAAAAATATTAAATTAAATTTCAAAATTGTTTAATACATTTTAAACCTTTTTTTTCTTTTTTTTTTTAATATTTTTATTTATAGTCGAATCAACAATTAAAGTCATTAGTGACTTACCAGTGTAATGCAACTGTACCGGTAAATTTGTAGCCTTAAACAAAATCGACTACTCCTGAGACGTGTAGTTAATTGAAACCCAACTACCAAAGAACACCAGTATCGACGATGTAGTATTCAAATCCGAATAAAAGTAACTACCTTCGTTAGGATTTGAACCTGAGAACTTCGACTTCGAAATCAGCTAATATACGACGTCAAGTTTACCACTACATCAACCCGGTGGGTCAATTTTAAAACTTAATCTAAATACGTTTAGACATTTTTGTTTGAAATATAATATTTGAAATTACGGTAAGAAATAATAAAACAAAAATGTTACAAAGAAAAAATAAAATAAACATGTTTCATTCATTATTGATTTTAATGTATAAAAAAAAATTAAACTTTTTTCTCATTACATCCATTCAATGAATGTAACTCTTGGTTACATATGGTTTGAAAAAAGTTGAAAACTTATAAAATATTTAATATCGGTGCTGTCTTACTGACATTAACGAGCTAGGGAATTATACTCGTACCATCATAAATCATTCTTTTTTCTAGTTACTTTTATTGTAAAATAAATATTTTACTTACAATTGTTATTTTATTTGCTGGTGTAATTATGGTAGTATTTAGCGTTATAGACTTATATAAATCTTGTCTTAAAAACCGGAGTAAAATAGCTGTTATAAGTACCTATAACCGAAAAAAAATGTAAATACTTCTAACCCAATAAAATATTTTATTTTCAAAAAATCCTTTAGACATTCATTTTTTAAATTTAACATTCATTAAAATAGCCTTACTGTGTTTTTTTATTTTTCAAAAATCACATTCAAGTAATAATAAAATGAAAAAAACGTTTTTTGATAGTATTGAGGAATAATTTTGAAATGTTAAATAGCCTGGTTTTTAATTAGAGATAAACTTTAAATAGCTAGCAAGTTTAATTAAAAATTGACAGCCCTTTCAGAATTGATGGTAACAGACAAGACAAAAAGATTTTCTTTTCAACTAAGTACTATCGATTTGCAACTAAGCACAAAATAAGACTTAACGACCACGTGAACTATCTACCTGTTAACCTTTAGACAATGGGGAAGATCTAAGGTGATTACAGCGGGTATTGGACGTAGGAATCTTGTAGTATCACTCAGGACGAGGCTACTCTTTTTAGGTTGTGTATCATCAAGGTATTTATGTTTATAACGTTATTTGTTCCTGTGTTATTATTATTATTATTATGTTATGGTTTTATTCGTAGTATTGAACATTGGTTTGATTTCTAGTTCATTACTGGCTGGACTTTATCATTGCTTATCTACCTTTGATTTACTTAAGATTCTAGAATGTATTTAAGGTGTTTCAAGGGAACCTCTTTTATAACTTTATTATTGTGATGAAATTTACTTATGGTTTTTAACCTACGAAACTAATTGTAAATATAGTTTGAGATACAAAAAAAAAGTTTAATCTTTAAAAGGTAAAATAGGCTTTTAGTTTTATAGAAATATTTAACGTTATTATTTTATATATTTTTAGGATGCATGTGACATAAATTTTATCTTAAATTTTTATTCTTTTAATAAAAATACAACTATAAATTTTTTTAATTTTTATTAATTTTGTTGTAATAATATCGACAAATGTGTTTGTAAATTATATGTGTTAAGTTAGATATCTATGAAATTCAATGTTTCAAATATCTATGTTCAAAACAAACTTGTTCTATGTATTTTTTTCTTTTCCTTCGTAGGAGGATGAAAAAGCTCTGCCAGCCACCATCAGGCCCGCACTGACGGCAGTGCGGGCCTCTCACCCGCTAAAAAACCTCCCCTCTTATCATGCAGGGGCCGGATCTAAGCCATATGGTATGTACAGCCCCTGCATGATCACCCAGGCACTCTACTATCCGAATCCGGATAACCGGAAGGCGTCCTCAGGGGGTGATCGACAATTCCGAGGAGCCCCCGCCGACCACCCACAGAAGCTGGCCTCCCTTGATCCGTCATCGAACTCCATGTCTCTATCGATCCGTATCTGCTCAGCCTGCCTTCATTGGTCTTTTCTCCTGTCATTGAAGTGATCGTAGTCAAGATAAATTCATTTTGTTGCTACTGCTGAACATCACCTCGATTATATTGTTAGCTCCCTTCACACCTTGATCCTCGAGCACTACTCTTAAGTCGCGCCATGTAGGACAAAGAAAAACCACATGCTCTGCTGTATCGAGTCCGCCGCAATCGTGACAGCGACTTGTATGGCATCTGCCCATCCTGTACAAATAGTCCCGAAAATATCCACGTCCAGACAGGAACTGGGTAAATTCGTAGCCTGTGTTACCATGCTTTCGCTCCACCCAGTTCCTGACGTCGCTTATGAGTCCATAGGTCCACCTTCCTTTGTCTGAATCTCGCCATCTATCACGCCAAGCCATGTAGAGACCGTCAATTGCTTCTTTTCTACCCCGTCCAGCCACTATTGAAGCTCTCATTTGCGCTTGTAAGTCTATGGGCGGCACTCCAGCTATAACCGTTGCCGCCTCGACGCTGATCGTACGATACCCTGCGACAATACGTATATTTAGCCGACGTTGTATAACCAAACGCCTCACGTTCCTGGCCCTCGACAAGGCTTCCAGCCATATTGAAACTCCATATAACACCACCGAAAAGCGCACACTGGCCAACAGTTTCCTCTCCCCGTCTGAGGACCATCATTTTGCTGAGCGCCTTCATCACATTTTTGCCCTTTCTCGCCGCCTCCTCAACATGTATAATAAAGGATTGGTGCTTGTACAGCTACACGCCTAAATAGTAAGCAGCTGGGACAGGGTGGACCATCGTGTGTCCCACTCTAAAATGCAATGGATGTAGTCTGCATCTCCCAGCCATAACAACCACTTTCACTTTGCATCTATTGACTACAATTTTGTTATCTCGAAACGCAGTGTACTTAGTATTACTGATATGAATATAGAGAATCACTTTATAACAACTTTTTGAAAATCTCTTGGTCGTTTTCGAATAACAGGTGCGCAAAAACATACATTTAATTATTATTCTTATCATCTTATAGAAGTTGCATGAAAGTTTATGAAATAAAAAATTAAAAATGTTGTTTATAAAATAAAAAGTAAATAACGATTAAAATTTAAAACCGAATTGAACAGAAATTTATAGATAAAAAAGTGAATATATAAATGAAAAGAGATAAATATTAACGATAAATTCATACAATTTTACGGCCAGATATACAGTTTACCTTACCAGAATATTCATTCCATACTAAATGGAATTTATCTTCGACCGCATCCAGTAGTAACATTTACAGAAATATTTCCTGATGTCCTCATGTGAACAGTTTTATTTTAAAAAACAAAATTTTAGTGGTAAAATACGCAAACGAAGAAATATATTTTATAAACGAAAAATATTTTTGCACGTAAATTGTCAAATAAAAAAGGAAGTGATGATATAATATTATTTAAAAAAAAATAAATAAGAGTTTTAATAAATCTTTATAAAAAAAAATGTTTAATGAATTATATGAATTATGGCATCGATAAAAAAAGTAAAAATAAACAATATTATTATTGTATAAATTCAGTTCTTGTAAAATATTATACTTGATACCGAGAGACCCAAATAGAAACTTCTTTTATTTTACTAACTATAAAGGAATGCCAATTCCATAGTAGTATTCCACGTTTCTATAACCAAATTCACAATAAATTTAATGACTTTTTTTTTACGGACCAGTATTTGTCATTAGTAGAAAAAACCTGACAAATAAACGAATGCTGACTTTCTACCGTACTAAAATAGTTCGCTATAAAAAAATTCAATATATAAACATAAAATACAGGTCAAAAAGGAATAAATATGCAGGAAAGAAAACTGGAAAAAATATTCAGTACGCTTTTTTCAAAATAACTCAAGGGAAGGCGCCAAGCTGTTGTAGATGGATGAACCCATTTACCTTATAAAACTCAGAGCGCGTGCACTCACACAAAAGCAAAAACGTGCGCGCACACGACAATATTTACGTATAGAATTTATTTATATTCCAAAGTTCTAGTGTTTCTTTAAAGTATCATTCAGTGAAATAAACAGGAAGAAAACTGTATCAAATACCTTGATTTATATTTTTTTAAAATCAATTACGCAAGTATTATTATTTTTTTAAAAATTAGTTAAAAAGATTTTGAAGATTCAATCCATGTAATACATTTTATAAACTTTGTAAAAATATCATAAATCAAAGCTTCTTAAGATATTTTTAGATATGGTGTTGATTTATTTATTTATTTAGCGTATGGCATATGGTGTTGAATATTTGCATTACTATTTTACTAATTGATAAAAAGTATTAATTGCTAACGAGTAAACTTCACTTCAAGTTATGTCATTTTCTGTTCTACCATATCTATCCAGTTCTCTTCATTTTAGTTTTTTTTTTTTTTTGAGTTTATTCTTCTTAAAAATGTAAAATAAATAATAAAAACAAAAGAAATTTTTGTTGAATTTAAATAAAACAAGACATATTTGTTTTGTAAATTTCGCTTAGTTTTTATCTCGTTACGTTGGATATATAATCTAACAGTTTTTCAAAAGTTTTTTATTGTATAATGTAAGTAGTTTATAATGAAAGGATTTTCAAAATTACAGCTATGTAGCTTTTCAGAAGTAGACTTGGCGGAGTGCTGACCCTCTCGTAATCAGAAATGGTTTGGTAACTTCCATCTTGAATATTATATAGGAACAATTTAATCTTAACAAAATTTAATCAGTTTGAAATATTTACTGATTAATTACACTGTATAAAGTTTTCTAGTTAATATTACTATTAGCACTAATTTAGTCTAAGAATATATAAAAAGGGAGAAATAATATTCATTTAGAAGGACAAATTTTTAAAAGATATATTTTTTCTGATGAGGTCTCTTAAATTACGGAAAATATTTTGGTAATTATTAAAAATTATTTCAAATTCTAATTTATTATGTCATCGACAAAATTTTAAAAAGGAAATTAAAAGTAATATATCCCACATCTTATATTGTAGAAGACGATTTTTTTTTTATTTTGTGTAGTTTAGTTGATAAATACAGAAATAGTGGCTAAATATGGCTATTCTTTATTGCAAGTAAAAAATGATGTTACACGTGTCAGTAACGAAACAGTCTCGATTTACAGCAGCTTGAAATAACACTAAAATATGAATCTTGCGTGTCAAATACGCTCTGGCACGTGATGCTTAAAATAATTTTTTTCACTTTCGTATTTATTTGCAAATTTTATGTTAGTTCTTATTGCAAATCTTCTTATTGCAATTGAACAAGTAAACAGCTCACTCTTTAAAATATTTTCTCTTCTTATTCCAATTTAAATTCAAAGTAAAATAATAATAATATGCTTATGATATAGAAGTACCGTTAATCGAATTTCACTACTGTACTGAAGTAAATCAATTTTTATAAATACTTCCGATAAAAAAACACGTACTTTACATCATTTGAAGAAGTTTTGTCAAAAAAAAAATCGGACAATATTTTTATCACCGTAAATAGTGAAAACACTGACAACAAAGTTGTTTCTTAGCAGTAGTTATTTATTTTTATATAGTAGAAAAATAAGGTTACTAAAAAAAGTTGAAAAATTCAAAACTTTATATTTATAAATTCGATCGGCTCTCCTATATAGCCTTCAAAGTATTTTTGTTTGGCTACTTGTACTGCTGATATGCTTAGAAAGATGTAAAACAATTGGTTAAAAATATGCAATAGATATTTTTTTGGAAAAGGGGAAGAATTTTGGGACTTTTTTTTAATGGTATGAAACACATGTACGCATATATTGAGCTTAATATAAAGTGGGGTAATGTTTGCAAAATTTTTGGTAAATTAACCTCAAAGAAACTATCTTCCCAATCCCCTGGAGATATAACCCAACACATTTAAAAATAAATTATCCCATATAGACGAGTTGTGTGTAAAATTTTATCAAAAACGGTTTATCCAGTCAATGTTATTAAGCTTGAAACACGCCACGCACGTACATTACATTATCCCCCACAACCATTTTTTTTTTTTTTGGGATCCCCGGGTCATGAAATATAGAGAAATGAAAAAAATCCCATTTGTCATCTTTGACTGATTACCATACTTTCTCCTTGCAACATAGCTCTAGAACAGTGATTCTCAGCTGCTATTCAAACCCAGTATATTCTGAATGAAAAGCAGATATCCTGTCACTACATAATATTTAAATAAGTTAACATTTTTGCTTATTTAAAAATTAAGTAAATACTTATAATTTAATTAAAAACCGATTATACTTTTTAACGTGGAAACATCTTTTATATCTTTTTTCGAAACGTTTTTAGAAAATCTATTTTTTAATGGGTGATGTTGCAGTATTCACAACTTTTCTCCATCCGAGGTCATAATTAATTTTAAATAAATGAATAATTTATTAAAATGTTACCCTATTGTATTAAATAAGTATAAGTACGAAATATATATTTCATTAGTGCAAATTGAAATAAATATGCTTGAAAGGTGTATGATTCTGATATTTTCTGTTTTAAAGTAAGCCTACTTTACAACCCATAAATCGGTTCCCAAATGTGAGAATAGTTATTCTCTAATTTTTTTGTATCAGATTAGGAAAAAATTATACTAAGTCCATTAGAAAAAAAGTTATAAAGCCTATCAAATGAATGTTAAATTAGTATATAAATAAGGTAATTATTGAAATTTTAATTAATAAATTTAGTGGGTTGTGAAGAAGTTATTTAAAATAAATACCAAATAAATTTGAAACTCTTACACAAAATAGAAATTGTTATTAAAGTTTTAAATTTTAAGTATTAAAAGAAAAAAGCACAGAAACTGATGAAAAGTCGACTGCCGATTATTCTCGAGCGGTTTACTGCGTTGTGGCATAACCGAGAGGCCTCTAATAAAAAAACAAAGTTTTAAAAACTTTTAAAGAAGTTAAAAATTTAAAGTTTATTTCGTTGTTCTGTGGTAGGTTTTACTTCTTCGTTCATTTGCTACTTGAATATGAGCTTGGTTTCAATTTCATAATTCTGTACAATCTTTCATTGTGAATATGATAGGACGTTCATTGTGCGATATTATTTCGCTGTGAAACTACGAACTTCAATTACATTAAAGTGTTTTCCGACATTAAAACAACAATCAGTTGCATCTTATTTAAAATAAAATGTTTGATAGAGTAAAATGATGCACATTTATTAATTTTTCTACATTATTTCTATGTATTTTTTTCTCATTATCTACTGTTGTTTTAATAAGAGTTTGTTGCATTACGTAGTAAGTTTGTTGTGAGTTTGTTGCATTACGTAGTTTGTTAGTATTATACTGCTGTATGTACATTCTATTTATGTACAGTATTAGTGATAATGAAAATTTGTTATATGTTAATACGTTTATTGAATAAACTTCTGGATATTACTTTTACCAGGTACATAATAGTGAAGTGTACTGTACTGCATTTTATTTTATTATTTACAATTATTTCTTAATATAATAGTACATGTAAATACCAAACTGCAGTACAATGTTAGGTAATTTTAACATATATTACTTAATTAAATATTATTTTTGGATCAACCGCGACTTTGTTGTGATTTTGAGTTATGCGCGATCCTCTTCCCGGTATAGCGAATAATCGGGAGTTGACTGCAATTTGTTAATGACTGAATAGATTGACCGGCACATTTATTCTTTATTTTTCTAGTACATACGTATAGAAAAAATAAACTACCTAACGTTTCGAAAAGGGGTATGTAGATTTTAATTTATGGTATTACGTTTTGTTTTCGTTCAGTTAAAAATAATAAATACACGTATATTTTATTTACGTGAGTTGTTTCGTTTTCCACTTCCAAAAATATTCATTAAGAGTTTCATGAAAAAACTTTATAAAATTGCTATTAGGTATCTAACTATTAGCTTCCAAATCAATGGAAACATTTTTTCTAATTGCTTTTTGAAGCAAATTGGAAGTCTTTTCTTTGGGAATATCCAAAAATATTTTTGACTTTTCTCAGAAGAGTAAATAATAATTTTTTAATCTTCTTTATGAAAAATTCATTACGCGAATTTATTTGAACGCAGCCTACCTTAAAGATATTTTATAAGTGGTTTAACTGATTTTAATAGAAATTATATTAAAAAATACTCACATATACTTAGCTATTATTATAATACAGTAATATCTTTCGTTTATATTACATTATTAAATTATTGAATTATTACTTAAAATTACAAAATTATTTAATTTAAATATTTATAATTATTATTGTTTATTTAATTATTAAATTAATATTATATTATAATAATCAATACTGTGCAATAATTACATAGATAGGAAAACAAAATCACACTCCAAGAACGGTTTGAAATCCAATCGTAATTAATTATATAATAATTTCCACTTACCAACAATTTTTATTATGTTCGAGCGCTTTCGGATATTATTCCATCAACAAGAACATTTATGTGTTATGCATTATAATTATTTCTTTCACAAATTAATATATTAAATGAATTTTGAATTTAAAAAAAAAATTGTAAGTACAATTGATCGTAAAAAGGGAAAAAGGATGTTGACGTTCTCTGTCATGTCAGTATGAAGCTTTCAATTGTTATGTGGATAACTAGATTGTGTAGATAATGGTTGTCTACATAATAATTGAGACCTTCATACTGACATGACGGACAACGTCGACGATTATTTTTACCTTTTGACGATCAATTGTTGTATTTACAATTTTTGTTTTAAAATTCAAAATTCATTTGATATATTAATTTGTGAAGGAAATAATTATAATGCGTAACACATAAATGTTTTTGATGATGGACCAATATCCGAAAGCGCTCGGACATAATAATAAAAATTGTTGGTAAGTGGAAATTATTATATAATTAATTCATATTAATACCAACGGGACATGATTAATAATAAAATCCAATCATATTTGGCCATTTTGATTGATAATCAGCTGAATTATTTACCTTCAGTTCTACATGAAATGTGTAAAACTGAAAGTATAAAGATGTTACCGTTTTTGGATTTGTTATTTAACTTTTTTTCGTACTTTATATATCTGCTGAAAATGTTCGTACACTACGAGAATATCAACAACAGTTCTTTTTATCTTCTGAAACATAAGATTGCACCTTTTTAATGCGTTGGTTTACAGAGGAATGTGGTGAATGCAACTTGATCTAGAGGTTTACCGCTAGGAAATGAATTTCATCAAATATGAAGGCAGGTACAATGGTTTAACTAGAATGATTAGTATTGGTGACATGCAGAAAATAATCAAAAAAAAAAAAAAAGGTTATGAATGCAGAAAAATTACCGTACTTTAAAATAGTGGGGAAGAAAGAACACAGAAAACATGTATAAAAATTACATATGCGTAGCCGTAACTAATTTTACGGCAATCCTTATTTTTTATTTATTTATTTTTTTTAAAATTACATGCTTGAGAAAACTTTTTTATCTATCCAGCTTTTAAAGAAGCGTGCACTAAGTTATAACGGTAGTATGGATTGGAGGTTTAATGGTTTAGATGCTTTTAAATTATATATATACGTTTTTTTATTTACGGGATTGCGTAAACAGTAACTACTACAGTGGATTTTGAACTAGTTCTAGTCTGGGACCTAATTTCTCTATTAAACGGCAGGCCTGGCTATATTAATAAAAATTGAGGAGATTAACACAAATATAGTACAGCACATACTAATTATTTTTAAACAAAATTTAAACATAATTTTATTTTTAATGCAGTATTAAAATTACATAAACATCGTCGTTAAATTACTTTTTTCTTTTTTGTCTTCAGTCATTTGACTGGTTTGATGCAGCTCTCCAAGATTCCCTATTTAGTGCTAGTCGTTTCATTTCAGTATACCCTCTACATCCTACATCCCTAACAATTTGTTTTACATATTCCAAAAGTGGCCTGCCTACACAATTTTTTCCTTCTACCTGTCCTTCCAATATTAAAGCGACTATTCCAGGATGCCTTAGTATATGGCCTATAAGTCTGTCTCTTCTTTTAACTATATTTTTCCAATTCTTCATCTACTTGCCGCAATACCTCTTCATTTGTCACTTTATCCACCCATCTGATTTTTAACATTCTCCTATAGCACCACATTTCAAAAGCTTCTAATCTTTTTTTCTCAGATACTCCGATTGTCCAAATTTCACTTCCATATAAAGCGACACTCCAAACATACTTTCAAAAATCTTTTCCTGACATTTAAATTAATTTTTGATGTAAACAAATTATATTTCTTACTGAAGGCTCGTTTAGCTTGTGCTATTCGGCATTTTATATCGCTCCTGCTTCGTCCATCTTTAGTAATTTTACTTCCCAAATAACAAAATTCTTCTACCTCCATAATCTTTTCTCCTCCTATTTTCACATTCAGTGGTCCATCTTTGTTATTTCTACTACATTTCATTACTTTTGTTTTGTTCTTGTTTATTTTCATGCGATAGTTTTTGCGTAGGACTTCATCTATGCCGTTCATTGTTTCTTCTAAATCCTTTTTACTCTCGGCTAGAATTACTATATCATCAGCAAATCGTAGCATCTTTATCTTTTCACCTTGTACTGTTACTCCGAATCTAAATTGCTCTTTAACATCATTAACTACTAGTTCCATGTAAAGATTAAAAAGTAACGGAGATAGGGAACATCCTTGTCGGACTCCCTTTCTTATTACGGCTTCTTTCTTATGTTCTTCAATTATTACTGTTGCTGTTTGGTTCCTGTACATGTTAGCAATTGTTCTTCTATCTCTGTTTTTGAACCCTAATTTTTCTAAAATGCTGAACATTTTATTGCAGTCTACGTTATCGAATGCCTTTTCTAGGTCTATAAACGCCAAGTTGTTGGTTTGTTTTTCTTTAATCTTCCTTCTACTATTAATCTGAGGCCTAAAATTGCTTCCCTTGTCCCTATACTTTTCCTGAAACCAAATTGGTCTTCTCCTATCACTTCTTCCATTCTCCTCTCAATTCTTCTATATAGAATTCTAGTTAAGATTTTTGATGCATGATTAGTTAAACTAATTGTTCTGTATTCTTCACATTTATCTGCACCTGCTTTCTTTGGTATCATGACTATAACACTTTTTTTGAAGTCTGACGGAAATTCCCCTTTTTCATAAATATTACACACCAGTTTGTATAATCTATCAATCGCTTCCTCACCTGCACTGCGCAGTAATTCTACAGGTATTCCGTCTATTCCAGGAGCCTTTCTGCCATTTAAATCTTTTAGTGCTCTCTTAAATTCAGATCTCAGTATTGTTTCTCCCATTTCATCCTCCTCAACTTCCTCTTCTTCCTCTATAACACCATTTTCTAATTCATTTCCTCCGTATAACTCTTCAATATATTCCACCCATCTATCGACTTTACCTTTCGTATTATATATTGGTGTACCATCTTTGTTTAACACATTAGATTTTAATTTATGTACCCCAAAAGTTTCCTTAACTTTCCTGTATGCTCCGTCTATTTTACCAATGTTCATTTCTCTTTCCACTTCTGAACACTTATCTTTAATCCACTCTTCTTTCGCCAGTTTGCACTTCCTGTTTACAGCATTTCTTAATTGCCGATTGTTCATTTTACTTTCTTCATCACTAGCATTTTTATATTTTCTACGTTCATCCATCAGCTGTAATATATCATCAAATTACAAAATAATTAAATTATTTTGTAGTGCTAAACACGATAGATAGAGGTTCAAGTAAAAACGAAACGAGTGCCTTTTATGGTCAGTAAAATACAAAACTTAAACGAAATACTTATTTGTTCTTATGTACTTAATATGTACCTAATTTCTTCTTACTTGGTTAAACTTCTTGAAAAAAAGTTTATATATTGCTCTGTCGACCTCCTTTCATTATCTGGCGTTCTACAAATTTATTTTAGATTCGCCGTTCTACTAGCGGGCTTCCTTCATTACCTTCTTGCATAAAATACTGCTGAAGTCCGTCAATGATTTTTTTGCAATTTTTGCAGATGAGCATTTGATTTCGGCTTTTCATCATCATCATCAACTTCGTCCAGTTTTTGAGTAATTTTTTTATTAATTTTTCATTATTCCCACACAACTTGAAAAAATCATGTACTGTGCAGACTAATACGTACAAAATCTTTCTCTTAGTGATTAAGGAGAAGATACCATCCTCCTACAGCGTTTAAACAACGGTTCAGCGACGTAAAAATTAATAAAATTTTATTATTTTACGAGTAAAATAAAGAAAAATTCGAACTAGTCGGTCTTATAATTGGCATTTTGTGCCGTTAAACTGGCGAAACTTTTTTTCTTTTCTTTTACGTTAATTATACCAATATATTTCTGTCTTTACCAAACTGTCCCAATTAAACGGTTGCCCCGAATAACTGGTGGTTCTTTTAACCGGAATTCAATACATTTTTTTTTTTACTTTTAATTTTTTTTTTTTGTAAAATCTTGGCAAATTGTACTTGTTTTGTAATGTTTCATGAATAGTGTTAATTCTTCAGTTATTATTGTTTATTTATTTTTTTCATTCTGTTCTCACACCTTTTTATTTATCTCATTAATGTCTACTAATGATAATTTTCTAACAATCGAAATAGTAATGTATGTTTAGATTACAAATTCTTTATTAATGGTTTTTTGAGCATATTCATGAGAGTATGCTCAGAATAAATAAGTTGAAAGTTGTATTTCAGCTTATTAACTTGTTATTTTTCGTTTTATTTATTTGTATATAAAATGGAATATATAGAATAATTAAAATTAGTCATAATTTTGAGATTTTTGAGATTCGTAAAATGTTATATATTGACAATTCTAATTATTATCATTTTACTGTATTTAAATTGCTCGTTTTTCGTAAGAAAAAAATTTCATTAGTGGAGAGCAGCCTAGTAAGCTTACCAATATGAACCCACCGGGTCAATCTAGTAGTGAACGCGTCTTCGCAAATCAACTGATTTCGAAGTCGAGAATGCTACGGTTCAAATCCTAGTAAAGGCAATTACTTTTATACAGATTTGAGTACTAGATCGTGGATACCGGTGTTCTTTGGTGGTTGGGTTTCAGTTAACCACACATCTCAGAAATGGTTGACCTGACGTTGTACAAGACTACACTTCATTTACACTCATACATGTCATCCTCTGAAGTAATCCTGACGGTGGTTTCGGAGGCCAAACAGAAAATAAAAGCTTTGCAGTTTGAAAATCTGGAATCAGGTACCGAAGGAGCTGATGAAAAAATTATGTAATAGACGTGTTTTTATTGGAAGATAAGGTAATATCGTACAATTCTCTATTAATTTATATGATAAAGTATTTTGAAATCTACATTTAAATACTGCCTAATTAAATAGTTCATGTATGTTAGAAGTCAAAATTGTTTTCATTGTTACTAATTAATAAAATTAATAGGATATTTTAGCTGTAAATTCTTAATTATTACAAATATAATTTGTAATGTGTTTGTAATTAAATTGCATTATGGAATAATTCATCAAAAATATAGTTAAATACATTTTTAATGATTTTTATTTAATAAGGGATGCTGATTTTGTTCACAAACATTTCTGGATGTTTTGTAACCCACGCTGTGAAAATTCTTATGGTGATTACGATTATAATTTAAAGTATAATTTTTTTATTGTAATTAGGAAGATTACGGGTTGGTCTAGTGGTTAACGCGTCTTCCCAAATCAGCTAGCTGATTTTGGAAGTCGAGAGTTACAGCGTTCAAGTCCTAAAGCCAGTTATTTTTACATGGATTTGAAGACTAGATACCGGTGTTCTTTGGTGGGTTGGGTTTCAATTAACCACACATCTCAGGAATGGTTGAACTGAGAATGTACAAGACTACACTTCATTTACACTCATACATATCATCCTCATTCATCCTCTGAAGAATTATCTAAACGGTAGTTACCGGAGGCTAAACAGGAAAAAGAAAAAAAAGAAGGTATTATATATTTATCTTAATATACGAAAGAAATGTTCATATCTTTATATATTAAAGTATTTAATATTTATTTTCGATGGGTATGTGAATTGATGTATTTTTTATTAAAATTTATGAAGCATTTTTTAATTTTTATGGTATCTGATATAGCCCAGAAGTGGGTCGTATATTGAGATGGGGGTAAGAATTTTTTTACTCGATAAAAAAATTTTTTTCTGCTTATAATTTTGACTTTTTTTGTTGTTTAATATCGATCGAAGTTATTAAGACTTAATTGGATTTCTTTGTTCCATATTTATATTTTACAGGTAAAACTTCGGGGTAATTGTAACCTAGATTTATAGCCATGTCGTGTTCGAATATATATATATATATGTACTTATTTTTGGTAAGTACTGGAAAGCATGTTTCTTTGTAAGTATATATGACAGTAGACTATTCTGTTCATTTCATTTGCAACTTCCAGTATCAATTTGCTTGAAGTGAATTGTAGGTGGTTTGAAGCGATGTGAAGATCTTTCTGTAGCGCTTGAATGGGTCAGTCAACTACGAAAGTTGTTATTGTAATGTTAAGTGTTATTGAAAGTTATATTTGTTTGTACTGGTTAGAGAAATAGAGATAAAATACTTTGCAGCGGCGCTCCATCGTGAATTTCTTTTTTGGTCATATCATACGGTTTTCAAGGTATTTCTGTAATAAAACTTAAAATTATTTTCTGATTTCAGGTAAGAGATGATTTTGGCTGTTTAATACTTTCCTCATGAACATTTTATGGTGAGTAAAAGCACTCGATTTACTTTGTAATTAATAATATTTTTTTCAAAGAATTTGTTTTTATTACAAACCGTGTTTAAAAAACGTAAAATACATCTGATTGCGAATTTGTTTCTGTTTCTCAACAATATTTTCAGCTGCACTAGAAAGAGTCGAAAATCGCTCCGGGTGTTTATTGATTTACTAAGTTTATTAATTGCAGTTGATTTAGATTTTGTATCTAATATTAATTTTTTTTAAATATTTTATAGAAAAGGTTTAAGTTTAAATATTTGTAAATCATGTTTAACGTATTATGTACATTCCTATTGACAAGTATATTTCTATTTCAGTAACGATTGAATTCTATACAGAAATTATTGTTTTAAATAAATATCGAGGGAATGATGATTTTGAATTAAGTGAATTTTTTCATAAAGTGAGCTCCTTTATTTCTTTGAATAAATATTTTTCATGTCATAAAAAACATATTTTCTGTTTTTTCCTGATTAAACTCAAGTTTTAATTACAGTATTTGAACCAATTAGAAAGAGAATTTTATATTTATTATTTTGTAAAAGAGAAATATTAATTTAAACACGAAATAAATAACATACAAAATTAAAGTAGGATTCAGAATAAAAAAATTAAATAACATTCTGTATTAAAAATAACCTAACTGAAATTAAAGGGAACTTTTCGCATTTTATTTTCATCAAAGAAGTTCGGACAGTGGCGGCTCGCGTATAGGCGCTGTGGAACTGCAGCATCTCCTATTTCCACTTGATATTATGGATAACATTTAATATGAGTCCTTTTTCTTTAATTCTTTCTTTATAATTGTAAAATATATAATCCTTAAGCTTAATATCAGTAGCCATCCCTTAGTTTATGAAAAATATACAAAAATCTTTGTATGGCAGTGTGCGCTTCACAGCTCCAGCGGCGTGGTGTGTGGCTGTTGTGCGCCTGGGAATATAGAAAGCTGCATGCGAGGAAGAGATAGCACTGTCGCTCCGGCAGTGCTGGTGGATAGTAGTTTTTTTTATTTCGCGTGTGTATGGAACGTTCCTTGTTCGTTCCCTTTTATAGTTTAGTCTGTGAAAAGAATACGGAAGCGTTTGAGTTGTTTTTTCAGTATTAATCAGAAGATGGCGGAAAGTAAGGGCTCTTTGATTACCCAATCTGTCCAAAAATGTGTTGAAAAGGCGAAAGAGAAGGTAATTAGTAAAAACTAATTATGTATTTGTTTCTGTGTACATAGAAACAGATACATAATTAGTATTATGTATATCTAATTTTACTACAAAATATCTGTATTGACTTTTTATTATTTATTCCGTTAAATCGAACACTGTTTTTAAGCACATTGATTGTGATAAAGCGTAGAATTAGATTATTATCCTGCTTCCAGTTATTCTATTCGATTCAATCGGATTACAAGGTTTAATAAGATTTAATTTAACAAGATTTGAATAAACGGGATTAAATAGTAGTTAATTATTAATTTTTCATCTCAACTTTATTGTACGAATAAGTAATTCAAAAATGGTATGAGTACTTTTGAATTCTATAAAAGTACCTTTAAATTATATAAATTACGTATTTATTATTTAAATATAAATATACTTTAAATGCAAATTTATATTCGTAAATTTTTTTTTCAAATTTTTATTTACAATCTGTTACATTTTTGTAGGAACTTTAAGTAAATTATACATATTCACATTTAAAAGTAATTCCCATTGAAATTCCTCAAAAATTACATAATTGCACTCTAAAAAACTTCTGAGGGTAGAACGTAGAGCGTACACAAGGTAATTTTGTAGAATTGTGCATTCAGTAGTATAGTAGAAAACAGTAACAATAAGAAAAATCGTAATAATAACAGATTGACGAAATACTTTACAGACTGAAGAAAAAATAAACCAAAAATTAAAAAACAGAAGTGAAAGTGAAAAAAGAAATAGAGAAGAAGGAAGTGAAGGATTGATTAATGCACAACACTCAGCGGGTGTAATTGCCCTGTAGAGTTACTAAGGTCCAAAATGTGTAGCCGCTTAATTTATCCTCATCGTTGTGTAAAAGTTTACGGCCAATTGGTTAACTTGATCATTTAACTGAAGTTCATATTTCAAACTGAAACGTTGCACAAGTATTTCTTCCTTGACGTATCTTTGACCCAAATATTCGTGGATTTCACTGTTGTTAGCAGCACAGCGCCTCAGCTATACACCTCGCTAATTCGTAAACTACGATTTTAACATTTGCCTTGCTTATCGTGCCTCATAGTTGGGCATCATATGTCCATACGACGCCATATGTCGTTTAATTTGAATTAAAATATTTCATAACATATTGGGGAAATGTAAACTTGTTAATTAATAATAAATATTTTATTAAATATTTACTGGTCAAATATTCATTTGACCTGTAAAATCTTATCCCTTTATTGAAATTTACATTAAATTAAAAAAAAATTCACTTTTATATAACACAAAAACTAGTTTTAAACGCGTTATTTTTAATTAATTTTTTTTTATCTCACAGAATTTTATTAATCTTTTTGACATTTTTTAAAGGTAAACTGTTTGTTTCTGTTAAATTACTGTATTTAGAGTTACGATAAATATTTCATCCGTAAAATCCGAATGAAAATATAACAGATGAAAAAAAAAATTTACTTTCATTTTTTAACTTCCAGTTTAATTTATTTCGGGTTTTAATTTTTCTATATTATATTTGTTTTTATTCTATATTGTTATTATCCAGATATCTTTTTTAAACATTTTTCGTTATTAATAAAAAAGTAGATTATTTTAATATAAAAGAGAGATATAATTTTAATGAATTAGATTAATATTTGTTTAAAAGTTAAGAAAATCTTGTTTTTTAATTTTTTTAATTCCATAAAATTACATAATTATATTTGTTGCTATATATAAATTCATAATTTTCATCATGCAGTCAATCACGGAGTTCGTTAGAACTTTGTTGGTTAGCGGCGACGAATCAACGAACCACGTTTACAGTTCTAAACATAATCTAACCTAACAGTGAAATGAAAATGGAAAAAAAAATCATTTTATTTTAGTTCAATAGATTAGTAATAAAAAATACTTTCAAAAAATACTTCGGATTTTATTTGACTTTTTTCCATTTGATGAACCGCGTGACTCGAATGTGTCATTTTTTAAGGTGATTTTCCGAATCGCGCCGCTAGGTAGCAGTATTTGATAGAACTAAGTACCGTACAAAAACTTGATAATGTACTTGAAATAATAAAGTTTAAAAGAAAATATACTGCAGCTTGTTTTAATAGTAAATGCTGTTATGTTAATGAAAGTACTGAAGATGAAATAATTTTTTAAAGAAGTAATTACCATCACTTCTTAAAAAAAATTAAAAGTATTAGTTTACAAGATACTAGTTTTACTAAAAAGGAATAAATAAAACAGAAATAAATTCGATAAAGTCGAATTCAACGATAAAATTCGAGGGTTGCACTTGCAAAGTAATAAGTGTAATATTACATCACGGATTTTCGATTTGTAAAGGTCATTATACTAGTTTTATTAATTATTATTTATAATGCTTTTCTAAATAGTAACATGCTATGTGGTACTAACGGTACTGTGTGTGTACTAAAGGTACTAACTGATTTTTCATAAAGCATCCACTAGCAATATATAGCTTATTTTTACGGTAAAAGAGTGAAAGTACACTTTACAGAGTGAATGTCATCTGTTATTTTGGCGAGCTTGCCCTGCTTGCCAACTTAGTAGAAGTCAGCTGGAAACCACTTCACTGCCGTCTTTCCTAGTAAGATTTTCATGAACTTGTTTTTCTTTACAGAGAGATAGAGAGAGAGCGAGAGGGAGAGAATATTTCAGTTTAATCTTCCCAGGCAATTTTCTCGTACAATAAAAATATGACCTAAACAAAAGTTACTCAGATTGAAGAGGGACACCTCCTGGCGACTTGGATTTCAACTTGATCTTCACCGTTATTTCAAATTAACACGATTTTTTTTAAATGGAATGACCTAAAAATTATACATTGAAATTTGTAGTCACACATATGACCTTAGACTTTTTGAAGGTCTTACGGTTAACCATCAAAAATAGTGTTGTTATACGGGTGATAGTTTTTACAGAGATGTTATACAAGTTACAGTTTTTTAAGGACATACAATAATACTAGAATATTTATATTCCAGGCCATTTATGTCGCCAACTATGGAAACGAACATAAAAATGACTTAACACTATCGTATAACACTATCTCTGATGGCTAGCTATATGACCTTCAAAAAAGGTTTAAGGTCATATCTGTGACCACATATTTCATTGTAAAATTTTTTGCTTTTTTCATTGGTGGGGTCAAAAAAAGGCCATTCCAGTAAAAAAATCGTGTTAATCTTGAAATAAGATCAATGTCAAATACAAGGTGAGCATGAGGTATCTCCTTCCAATCTGAGTAACTTTTGTTTAGGTCATTTTTTTGTATTGTGCATAGTTGACGAGAAAATCGCCTGGGCCGATTAAAATGAAACACCTATATACGCGTGGATGTGTGTATATATATATATATATATATATACTAGCTCTACCCGCCACGTTTCGCTGTGGCACATTGTGGTTGCATGGATGAGAAATGAGAAACAAAACAAAGCATACGTTTCATAGAAGTTTAATTTTGCAATACTTGTGGATATACAATATTTTTTGTTTTTCCACTGTCTGCGTAGATATAAAGGCTATGTGGTTTGCCGACTCGGGAACATGCAACATACTGTTGCCCATGTGAGAAGCAATCCGCGTCTAAATCTAAACCACACAATTCTAAAGATTGACCTTGAGCTTTATTGATTGTGATTGCAAATGCCAATCGAATTGGGAATTGCAATCTTTAAATTAAAATGGTGTAGCGGCCGGGATTATGGGTATTCGAGGAATGAGGACATCTTCACCTTTGAAAGGTCCCGTTAAAATCGTTCCTTCCACTACGTTATTCATCAATTTCTTAACCGCAAGTCGCGTGCCGTTGCAGAGTTTAGGCTGATTAATATTCCGCAACAGGATAATTTTTTGATCGAACCGTTGGTAGAATCAATCTAATGAAGAATGTTTTCCCAGTTCCTCCTGGCGCATCCAAGAAGAAGGTCCCCCCAACTCCGTCATTTATCATTTGCATTATGCGATCATAAATGCCTTTCTGTTCACGCGTTAATTTGGGAATGTTTGATTGGATATATGACTGAAGATCACCAATGTTGTAACTCTGTTCACGGCGTAAATTCCACATCAGATGAAGCAATCGGAGCTCCGGTGGGTGCTGGCATTCCCAATTGACTAAGAACTTTATTTGCAATAGCTAAGCACTTGTCTTCAATATTTATCGATGCTTCGTTGTAGATGCCTTCTGTAAATTCCATGGTCATGTTGGTATTTTCTAGGCGTACTCTATGCAAAATATCCTCAGCGATCGATATCTTTCCCATAACTCTATGGGTGATGAAGGGAAGCAAGTGGTCAATATAATTGCGAATAATGCGCGAATTTGGTTTGGATGTGCAGTGTTGCACACGTCATTAATACATATATCCCACTGTTGGTCGTTTTCTAATAAATTCAGAGCTTGGTGAAAGGCCCAGCTCAATCACGACACGATTACACAAAAGTACCTCAATTAAAGTGAATATTTAATTCAGATTGTATAATAATCTGAATCAGATGCAAGTGGATACTTTTTTTTTTTGTTAATAAACAATGTAATTGGGAACAGGTATTGTTTCACATGTGACTGCGGTTGTCGTTATTTAGTATGGCGAGTGTTTCCCTCGCTTCCGGCAGATGGCGCGGTCACTGGTACACAGCTGACCTTTAAAAAACTGTTTTCTCGCGGTCGCGGGAATGTGACTGATGCAAAAATTAGATAAAAACAATCTCTGATACGGGTTATATATCGTGCTAATATTTGAGCTCAATCGGTGCAGAACATTTTGAGTTTTTGAAGCGTACACAAACGAACTTAACATTTTTATATATAAAGATTTGTGGGCTGCGAAAAAAAGCCTTTAAGTCGTACGAAAAAACACATCATTTTAATTGCTTACAAAAGCAGAGTAATGCTTACAAATTACAGAATAATCAAACGACGTTGATTTCAGATGTTAATGAACTGCTAACGTAAGTAGAAGTTGTGTTGCTTCAGTGTACAACGTGATTCTCGAGTATGAATCTACTAATGAACTATGGTCTCCAATGAAAACAAAACCCCATAGATCAATTGAGAAAAAGGTGAGATTTTGATAAAAACGCGATTCGTAAAAAAATTACACGAATTTGAATTATTTAGAAATAGTTTAGCGATATATTATGTCCTTTGGAAGAGAATTCGGTTATTGTCTTCGACAACGCTTCTTATTATTAAACGAAAAGAATTCCAGCCGTGTTATAGAAAAACAATGATATCAAAATGTGGGTTAGTTCAAAAGGAATAATTTTTGAAGAGGTTTAAGTTAATGTTCAATCATTGCAAAGGGTTTCGCGTATTAAAAGTAATTATAGTCGTATACAATTGGTTTGACACACAACGCCATATTGGTAAGTCGTGTTTTTATTCGGCTCCTAACGAATATGTTTGCCGGCCTCCGTGGCGCGAGTGGTAACGTCTCTGACTTTAATCCGGTGGTTCTCAGTTGGAATCCCGGTCAAGCATGGCATTTTCATACGCTATAAATCATTCATATCATCATCTGAAGCAATGCATAACGGTGGTTAGAAAAAACAAAAAAAAAACGAATACTTAGTTGTGTGGTTTCAGTGTTACTATTTGTGAATTTTGTTCTTTGCTTTTACATAGCAAAGAACGCTAAATGACCAAAACACGATTGTTCGGTCATATACATGTAAAAAAATAACCTAACAAAGGATTTTTTGGTCATTATGTAGGGGATATTATTGTCTGTGTATTTGGTTATTTCGACTTTTTTTGTTTGCATAGTCATAAGTCTATCTGGGCTATAAGAAAGGTTGGGTGTTAATTTATTTACTGTTAGTCATCCTTCTTGGTGGCTTTTCTTTTTGTTTTGGTGTTTTTTTGTTTTTTTTTTTTATAAAATACAGATGTTTTAGCTGTTAAATATAATTCAAAGAAATTTGTTACTTAATCAGTTGTGATTTTGTTTACATTGGCAACAGCCATATGGGCTCTTTGTGATTGGTCGATGTGTTTGACAGCGGCCATCTTGCATTGATCTGATTGGTTTTCCTTTGTTTACATTTCCAAATTAAAAATGTACAAATTAAAAATAGATGAAAACAATCTTTGATGCGGGTTATATATCGTGCTAAAATTTGAGCTCAATCGGTGCAGAACTGATTTGCCGGTTGAAGCACAAACTTTAATGAACTGTGAACGGTGAGTCTCCGTGATCACTGTGTTAGCTGGGTTTGAACTGAATGATTCGAATCAATGGAATGAATAATATAAAAATAATAGAATTAAATTTACTTTAAATGCTAATAAAATAATAATAAATAAATTTAAAAAAATTCTGTTTAACAATAATGGGTTTCCTGTGGGGACTGCGTGAGAGGTTAGACTGGCGAGATGGTGTGAGCACGTCATGCGAGGGTAGACCAAACATCACCATCAACCGGTAAGAAACGAATTGCCCCTGGGGCGCTGTTTTGGTTGGTGGATTGGGGTGGGTGCTCTTGTAATATGTCTGCAAACAGTTGTCTGATTTCCAAAATTCAAACGTGGTTCTTGTTAGTAGGTTGAAGGGCTAACTTTTGCACGCATCATGCTCACTCTCGATGTAACAGATCACGGTTATTCGGAATTGTTTTTGTATCTTACAACCAATCTTCCGATTTTCAAAAATCAAACGGGGTATAAATACAAAATCACGATGGAACTAAACTAGAACGCATTAACTATATATTAAAAAATGGACATTATTTATTATTATATTTATACCATTTCTTCTAAATAAATGACGGTAAAGTTATTCCAAAAAGTAGGCCTAAACTGATATGGTGGCCGTATTGGTTTTTTTTATTACCGTGACTCACTTCATTTTAAAACAACATTTTCTGATTAAAATTGCTAAAATTAGCAATTTTAATCAGAAACCACGATAATAATCCTCGTAACTCATTTTTTAAATCCAAATTCTCATTTATTTTTTCATTTTCTGATCTTATATATATGTGCCATGATTGAATTACATTACAAATTAGACGTAAAAATTTTCAGCATAAAAGTTGAAATATTCGTAGAGTTATTAATAATTATGATAATTTACACCTTGAGTCTTTTAACCCGAGGGAAATGTTTTTATTTTGTAACCAATAACAAGTCTTTCCAAGCGATAATACATTAAAGATTCATTTTTAGTGCATTTTTTTGTTCGTTAGATTCAACAGAAATTTAGTTTTTACCGCCTGTTCATTGCTGAAGCCAGATTGTAAAGTTTAATGGGGCCATTCACGTTTTGGTTTTCTTCTTATTTTACTGTACAATAAAGTTCAACAACTTCAAGTATAATACAAGTGATTCAAGTTTACCAACTTATCTGCACTTTTCTTTCTTTTTTACTTTTAATCATATCATTCTATCGTTGTTCGACGACAAAATTCGATATTTTTAATTAAAGAAGATTGTATCCACCTTTAATGACGTAAAATAAAAGTTTTAAAATGTACTTCTATTTTTAAAGTGGTTGACGAAGTTTTTTTTAAGAATTCTTTACTGCTTTTATACTCTAATTTTTTTTACTAGTTGATGATTATTAATTAATTAATTAACTCGCTTTCTCTACTTAATAATAAAATAGAATTTTATAATTAGATACCTTTGAAACACGAAAAATTCGTAATTATTTTAGAACTTTAGCAAAACTATCGATTTTGTAGTCTTTACAATTTTCAGGACTTTTCTAAAGCATTTATTTTCAGTACAGAATTGATATATTTTATCTTCTGGTGTATTATTAAACCTCTCTTGTTTGGCTGACTTTTCCAAGCAACTCTTTTTTTTTATATATAATTATTTATCGATAACAGTTAAGTAATTTTTAATACAACGTATTAATTTATTAAAGTAGTATATAACAATTTATTGCTTGACAAAGCGAAAGGAGCTAAGACATCTGTTCAATAACTACAAGTACATCCCCGCTTTACATTTTCCCCTCTTTATGTGTTTTTGTAAAAGAATTTCTACTCTGATCGATTCTGTGTTAACGTCATATAAATCGCTTCAGGAATGGGTAGGTGTACAATTTCTCGGATATGAAAGGGAGATGCCCTAGCAATTATTTTGAAGGATTAAGGAAAACTTTAATTTGAAGAAATCATACAATAATTTTATAAATTAATAATAAAAAAAAAAGTTTATGGAAAAATAGTAAAGCAAATTTATAAAGTCGAATAAAAAAAAGAAATATAAAATAACAATTTGGTAGGCTTATTTAGAATATGTTCTTGAATATTATTTGTACATAAACAGGATGAAGAAATTCATTTTTTTTAATTCCTTGTACAAAGTAAAAATTTCGGTTTTCAGATTTCATCGGAAATATCCATTTTGACTATCCCTGAATCCATTTTGACTAGTTTCGGCGTGACGTTTGCACGTATGTATGTATCTCGCATAACTGAAAAACGATTAGCCGTAGGATGTTGAAATTTTGCCATTGAACTCAAGAATTATTTCAGCCTTTTTCCGGGCTTCAAGTGGTTTCAGCTTGCATATTGAGAATTTCTCAGTTACAACTTGAAGATATTATCATTACGCATTTTATTTACACCCAAAACAAACTGTTTAAGTACACTCAACTCCAAATCTGTTCTTATAAAGCTACAGAAATCTAATTTCTAGTAATTAAAAAAAAATTGCTTGATTTGTCAGCCAAATCTGTGACATTATACTTTTTTATGTTTAACCTCCGGGAATCACCGTCATATATTACTTCAGAGGATGAATGAAGATGATATGACTAAGTGAAGTGTAGTCTTCTACAGTCGAAGTCGACCATTTCTGAGAAGTGCGGTTAATTGAAATCCAACCAACAAAGAACACCGGTATCCACGATCTAGTATTCAAATCCGTATAAAAGTAACTGCTTTTACTAGGATTTGAAACTTAGGACTCTGGACTTCGAAATCAGCTGATTTGCGAAGACGCATTCACCGATCAGCCCGATGGGTTATGAAATTTATACTATGTACGAGTAACATAACTCTCACGAAAGTAATCGGTGTTAACCGAGATATCTATAAAATAGGACCCGTTCTCGCTATGAAATAATTATATCTGTTAATAAGTTTTTCGGCTTACACAAAGTGAATTTTATGGAAGATCTTCAGGTTGTTTTCGTGAGCTGTATATGTGCATTGCACTTTTAGTTATTTTTTAATTAATAGAGCATTTAAGTTTTAAGTTGGCATAAAAAGGTAATAAATAACCTTTTGATTATTTGTCAGCCTTTTCATTGAATAAAAATCGCGTTTCATCAAATTACGTTAAAAAAAATTTTTTTTGTGTATTTTGATATCCTGAATCCTTAAGTTTGGGCAACACCTCCCGGGAAACTTATATATATATATAAAATTCCTGCAGGTTTCCTTCTGATAAATTGCAATTGAACAACTAATCCAGCAAAAAAAACAAACATTAATACGGTATAAAAGTAATATATTTTCGATCTATTGGTTACTAAAATACATGTAACTTTTCAAAACCAAACATTTTCTTGACGAATATTATAACATGTTTAATTTCTTCTTGTGGAATTGTATAAATTGTTAACGGATTATGTATGGAATTCGCATGCTGATTACATTTAATTCTTTCAATTTATTTTAAAAGGATGATATATATTTGGTTAAACTCTGTTTGAAGGAAGTGATTTAAGATAAGAAAGGATGAAAATTAATAATTGATTTAGTAAACATTTTTTATTTTATTGCTTATATTCGTTATGAATAACATACTGATTTGAATTCAAAAGAACCTAATCTATCAAATTGCTTGGATTTTGTTATTTAAATAGGCCTACAAAAATAAACTGTTGGCAAAAATATTCTATAGTTTACTTCTACTTTGTGTTTTGTAATTTAAAAATAATTTATTTACGTAATTTTTTATCGCAATAATTATGAGTCAGGTTTATAAGTCAACTATGTTTTTGTGTAAGTTGCTTCCGAAAGTTTATATACAAATTTTAAAATGGTGGACAATCATTTATCACAATGTATGGACATATGCATTTTGTAAAATATTTACTCATTGTAAAATACGGAAGAAAGAATATCTGTCATCGTATATATATATATATAAATATAAGGTATAGTAAATAAAACTTACATATTTTGATGCATTAGGGAATAAAAGTATTCGCGTAAGTACAAAGGATGAAGGGAAGAGTGAAGATAAATTATTTGTAAAAAGAAATATGTTTCGTAAAATACATCCCTACTTAACCCTACGTCAAGACTGAGTTAGCCTGTTGCTACTACTTTGACCCGTGGGATTATTTTAACTCTCTTGTTTCATGACCCATATGTTATTCGCCTAAAACTACCGTATAAATTTCCTTTATCTTAAGAACGTTGTTTCTTTTTATTAAAAAAATAATTATGAATTTTCTCATAAAACATATACCGAAATTTACTGCTTATTTTTCTTTTATTAAAACATAGTTATTTAAAAAACAAAATTTTCCTAAAATGAATAAATTATTTAAATATATAATAAATTATTACTTAATTTTTTTTTAAATATGTGTTTCGTCAACTTTTCAACTTCGTAGACCTCTGTGAGGTATGTTGACCCGTAATCTGTACTATTTCTTAGCTAATTATTAACTAGATAAGATTTCAAGTACCAAGCTGACTACAGAAAATATTTATATTAATTTCTACATATTGGAATAAATATTAGTGTAAAATTGAGTATATTGCACATTCCGGTATTAAATCGTTGAATTAACATAACATCATTTTTAAATTGAAATAGTACCTCGATAATCTTTATTCGTTTTTAAAATGTTTTTGTGTAATTTATTTTTTTTAAAACCGACATTATTTATTAAGTATATACTACTATATATTGCTGAATTTAGATCCGGAGTAACAGGACAAGGTGAAAAGATAAAGATGCTACGATTTGCTGGAAGATATAGTAATTCTAGCCGAGAGCAAAAAGGATTTATAAGGAACAATGAACGACATGGATGAAGTCCTACGCAAGAACTACCTCATGAAACAAAGAACAAAACGAAAGTAATGAAATGTGATAGAAATAACGAAGATAAACCATTGAATGTAAAAATAGGAAGTGAAAAGATTACGGAGGTAGAAGAATTTTATTATTTGGGAAGTAGAATTACTAAAGATGGACGAAGCAGTAGCGATATAAAATACCGCCGAATAGCACGGGAGAAACGAGCCTTTAGTCAGAAATTTAATTTGTTTACATCAAAAATTAATTTAAGCATCAGGAAAAGATTTTTGAAACTATATGTTTGGAGCGTAGCTTTATATGGAAGTGAAACTTGGACGATCGGATTACCTGAGAAGAAAAGATTAGAAGCTTTTGAAATGTGGTGCTATAGGAGAATGTTAAAAATCAGATGGGTGGATAAAGTGACAAATGAAGAGGTGTTGCGGCAAATAGATGAAGAAAGAAGCATTTGGAAAAATATAGTTAAAAGAAGAGACAGACTTATAAGGCCACATATTAAGGCATCCTGGAATAGTGGCTTTAATATTGGAAGGACAGGTAGAAGGAAAAAATTGTGCAGGCAGGCAACGTTTGGAGCACGTAAAACAAATTGTTAAGGATGTAGGGGGTATACCGAAATGAAATGATTAGCACTAGATAGGGATTCTTGGAGAGCTGCATCAAACCAGTCAAATGACTGAAGACAAAGAAAAACTTGCTGAATATTTTTTTCGTTCTTCGAGGCGAATGCTAAATATTTCTTTGTTAATTTAATACATAAGTTTTACTGGCTTGACCAGTATATTTAAGTTAAAAATATTAAACAAAAGAATTCTTATGTTCTTACCGGAACAATATTAATAAATATGGTATTTTGTTACGTAGAGAAGTTTTTGTAACGGAACACTCTGGAATAAGAAAGAACTAGAAAATGAAGAATGTAAATTGGCAAATAAACTTAAAAGAAGTTTAAGAGAAGTTTAGAAAGAGAAGAATGAAATGAAAAGAATTTTTAAATAATATAAACGATTGGGACGATAATTTGAAACCGGTTATCTTTATTTAAATAAATAAGAGGATAGATCGTCTGGCGTGAGATCTTCGCTAGGCAAACGACTGGTACAGCATCGATAACATTCGAAGAGAGTGTGCCATTAGATTCGAGGATATGTGCGATAATAGTAAAGCGTACGAAGAAAGGTATATTGTTATTTTCCTTCTTACGCTTTACTAAGAAGGAATGCGCTAGGTGTTAAGCGTTCCTTCGCTTATTACGAAGGAACTTCATATGAGTAAGTGGTCATTCACTAATAATATAACGTTCAGTCAAGTGATATCATATTTAAATGTTGCTATTACAACATATTTACTGTTCATTTAGCATTTGATTAATTAACTGAAACATGTAGGTTTGTTACTAATATCATAAACACAATTTCCAGTGCGATAATTCCAGAGCTATAGTACATTAATTTGATCATTACCCAAAGTTCTGCAACTACGTAGTACGTTCACAAAAATATTTTTCTTTTACTGCTGGTGAAAAACTCCAAATAATTCAATGAGCAGGCTAATTGAAAATCGAGTAGCAGCAAAATAATATCTAATATCTCAATAAAAATTTCATAAGATTTTGGGAAGAAAGAATAGAAAACCTTAGAAAAAAATGTGCCCTGCTTTCAAACTTGAAGAAAAAAAATTTAAATGCTATTCTAATTTCGTTACGGAATATTTAAAAACATATTAAGAAATTAAGCTTTAGATATAAATAAACATAATTTAGAAATTTTTTTACATGTTCAAATTGGTACAGAAAATTTTCCGTTGTTACTAGGATCTCAGAAAAACAGCTGCATCACAGCAAAAAACGTTTTGAGGCATAATGATAAATTACTGACATTCCTCCGATTTATAATTATAAAAAAAATAATATTTTCGTCATTGTAGACGCTAATCAAACTTATGTTTAGATTTAAATGCCTCATTCTTAATCCTTTTTAATTTATTTAATTTTATTACACTATAAGAAGAGAAGAAAGAAATGAAATATAAATGTGAAATATAAATATAAATTTACTTATATTGTTCATTTATATTGGCTGTTTTTACATTCTAATTACGTTAGTCTCTAATTACTTACCTTGTATTTTCACTCACCCGTTCGATGTTCGTCTAGAATCTATTTATTTATTATTGATTGTGGTAGAGTCTAGTTAATTTATTATCTTTTATTTATTAGGTACGTGAAACAAACTGTAAATTGAATGACGAAGAATTTTGCTTGACAAAATTATTTTACTCTGTAAGCGTTACAATTAAGTTAAATATCCTTTATTCTTTTCGAAAAATTATAAGCGGTGAAGATATCGTTAAAAAAGATGCGGATTAGAAATATGATTAAGTAAAAGTCCTATGCTGAACTAGATTTTCCTTTGAAATAAATATATTATATCTAAACTAAGATTTCTTTGGGTGAAATCTTAACCAGTGCTGATTGCATAATAATTTGGGGGAAAAATGGAGGTTTTCCTCAGATTCTATATTAAAGAATATTCCTAAAAAATCTGAAGTGGACACCACATGACTTCCTTGTACACCTATTAAATTACATATACAAATTTCTTTTAAAAAATGAAAAGTACATAACATTTTATTTCATAATATAAATTATATAAACTTTCATAAAATTTTAATTCTTAATAACTTCTGATATTTTTTCACATTTTATTTTTATTGTTATTATTGAATTAATATTTATTTTAGAACATTTTTACTAACAGAGATTAATAATGAAATCAATATATTAATAAATAAATCAATATATTTAAATTAAAAAAAATAAAAAAGTTAAAAAAAAAGGAGACGAAGTCTGGTTTGAACGGTTTGCTTTCCCCTTGTAAGATCCAAATATTTAATTAATAAAAATTTTATTTGGCTGCAACTCTGGAACCAATGAAATCAAGTATCGCTTATCGTTGAAACGTTTTCAATGAGGGGTTATTACTGTAGTTAAAAAAAGTCCATAATCCAATTTTTTTGGATTTTGGGCTTTTTTGGACATCTTTGGTCCAGTCGATTGCAATCAAAAGGGGAGGTGCACAACTAGATGTTACAACAGTCGTAAATCCAAAATTTCAACATCCTACGGCTAATCGTTTTTGAGTTATGCGAGATACGTACGTACGTAGGTACAGACATCACGCCGAAACTAGTCAAAATGGATTCGGGGATGGTAAAAATGGATATTTTCGTTGAAATCTGAAAACTGAAATTTTTCGTGATCGCAAAATTTCCTTTACTAAAATATTTTTACTAGGAAGTAAAAATGGGTTTTTGGGGTCATTGCTTGCTTATGGGTTTTGTTTGCGGTTTCTGAGTTGGCAACTATCAGCATATTAATATTCACATTTTATGAAATGGATACAAGCTGGATTCAAAAATCCGGTTTTAATTTCAAACATGTTAAACATTCCAAAAAATCGCTGATCACCGACTGTAGAGTAATCAGCAAAACGCCTGAATCGAAATAATTTTGGAACATTTGAGAAGAAAATCCTAAAACTCTAAATGTCTTCTGGAAATATTGGATAATTTTAAATAATTTATCCGAGGGAAGAGTAAGCAGTAACATCGGCACAGGTTAGGTTAGGTAAAGTTCGAATTAGTTTGTCTTGTGTTGTCTTTAAAAATAAAAGAAGTTATACAGAAAAAGATATTATTTTTATTTTCGAAAAACGTTATACATACCTTTAAAAGCTACTACTGGTACTGCTACTACTTGATGACTGTTTGTAACTTACTAACATCTAGCTCTTCCTTACTGTGTTCATTAACCTCAAGCTTGTGAGAGTAATGCTGATAAACAGCAATTAATGCCTTTCAATTCATAAATACTATCGGTGTATTGTAATTTCTTAAGCGCAACAGTTTGGTTAGAACGGAGTTCGAATCTTTGAGTGATCTGAAGAATGCTGGTTTCAGAATAGTCGGTCACCATCGTAAAAATAGTTTTTATAATTGGTTTAGCGTCCTTCGTAAGGGTAAAAAATTGTATGCACAGTTCTTAGCGTTACCCGTTAAAACCACGAGGAGAAGACCACACTACGTTTTTCATTTTTTATTTCAATGTTCTTTCGTTTTCTTTTTTACTTCCTTGTACGAAGTAAAGAAAGTATTGTGATCGCAAAAATTTCGGTTTTCAAATTTCAACGGAAATATCCATTTTGACTATTCCTGTTTCCATTTTGACGTCTGTACGTACGTATGTACATATGTATTTCGCATAACTCAAAAATGATTAGCCGTAGGATGTTTAAATTTTTAATTTAGGACTGTTGTAACTTCTAGTTGTGCACCTCCCCTTTTGCAATCAACTAGACCAAAAGTGTCCAAAAAAGCCCAAAAATTCAAACAATTTAGATTTTGGGTTTTTTATTAACTGCAGTAATAAGCCATCATAGAGA
This sequence comes from Lycorma delicatula, assembly GCF_047948215.1. NCBI lineage: Eukaryota > Metazoa > Arthropoda > Insecta > Hemiptera > Fulgoridae > Lycorma > Lycorma delicatula. The sequence goes on along the minus strand of NC_134459.1, from coordinate 125,139,615 downwards.
GCTTTTTAACGATATATTATAAGTAGTACTTATTTTTATTGGTTCTAGAGTTATCGCCAAACAAAACTTTATTTAATGAAATATTTTGATCTTACAAGGGGAAAGCACATCGGTTCCAATCCGGCTTCATCTCCTTTTTTTAAAGGTTTTTTTTTAATTTAAATATATTGATTTATTAATATTATTAACCTCTAATAATTGTAAAAAAATTACAATAAATAATAATTCAATAATAAAAAACAAAATATGAAAAAAATATCAAAAGTTATTAATGAAATAAAATTTTATGTACTTTTAAAACTGTGTATATGTAATTTAATAGGCATACAAGGAAGATTTTTTTTATTTTATGTTTTTAACTTTCTTATGCTTTTTGTGGAACTGTTTGTGAACAACGTGAACTAAATAATGAACTTTAATACAATATTTACAAATTTTCTCTCTGGAATGTATATACATATAGATTATTCCCACAGGAAATATTCGCACATATGTACAGTTGACCATTCGAGAAGCAGTGATCCTGCAATTGGAGATCAGCTACTTGAAGCATCTGCCCTTGCGATTATTTTATTGTCATCGAAAAAGCCACGTTAAGTTGAAACTGGAGACGGTTGAATGTGAAAGGCAAGTTAAAGGAATATACGGCGTACACTGTTACATTTTTAACACTACTTTTCTCGATAACAGTAGGATATAAAAAAAGACAAAATAACCTTTTTTTTATTGAAATGTTAATTTCAAATAGTGTTCTTCGAATTCGATTTGACCAACTATTCGATTTTTTTTTACTATGGCGGTTTGGTAAAGTTGAATATCGGCAAGGAACATAATCCGGTTGTTACCGCAAGCCATTAGATCGGCTAACATCCTAAAACGATGAAACCTTTCTTAACGGCGATAATCCTTTTGTTGTTATCAGGTATAAAAACTATGTTCATACAAACTGTCAGTTTAATCGGTCAATTAATTTTGTTCGAAGGTGTAACATACTCTCAGAAAACTAGATTTTTATACAGAATATAGATAGCTTATTTTGTTTAAAAATTGTTGTATCTGGCCAAGAAATGCGGTGCAATTCTGTTAAATAATCAAAAAAATATTTATCTAAAAAATTTGAGGGGGGCTTTTTCTTCTCACATATGTTACAGATTGTCTGGAATAAAAACCTTAAGAACTGTTTCCATTTTTGAAATAGATAAAGAGCATTTATTTCATTATTACAGTTTGTATCCAATTTATTGCGACATCACTGTTCGTTTATTATATTGGACTAATGAAAAACTATTCTTGGCATGTAATCTTTAATCATAACAATTACTTTCCGTTTTTTTTTTAATTAAAAAATCATTGATTTGATGTAATTCTTTATTTTTTAAAGAATGATAAAGGAATAAAAACAAAAAGTGGAATCGTAGATAAAATAATTATGGAAAGAAAAATAATATGTAAAATTAATAAAAAGAGTCACAAACTTTTTAAAAACTAATTATTTTCGTACTTTTCCCCGAATTAAGGAATTAATCATTTTATAAATTCATCCTGTTGTTGTTGAAATGAATTTAATTTGCCTTCTGGTAATTAAAACTTTATTAATTTAAAAAAATATTAAAATTTAATAGAAACTATTATTTAATAATGTTGTTTTAATAAAAAGTTTGCAGGATGAATAAAAGAAGTAACCAATGTGTTAAATACCTTTCATATGATAGGTCAGCTTTAGTCACAGAGGAGTGTTACAAAGGGTTCCAATAATGCTTTGTAACTTACAAACTCGTTTAACTATCTATTTACCTAACGAGTATGTTGGTATATTACGAGTTATTGGCTTTATCTATTAATTTTTTTTACGGTTAGCGTAATATCGATAGATTGTCCATTCTATAAAAGACTTAACTTTGGTTTTGTATTACGCACGCATATAAATAGAAGTATTATGTTTTCCATTAACATTAAACTTTTATTAAACTTAATTGTTAATTTTAATGAGATTTTATTTTTGATAGGTGTTAATTTCATTTGTCTTCATCTGAAGATAAAAAAATTAATTTTTTAATTAATACGTAACCAAGTTGTGTGCAACAATCTACTAATACTTATTTTATTTTTTACTGCTACATTGACCCTTCGACTAGATCTGACCTATTAAGTGAAATTTGTGTTTCAGTTAGGTTTCATAAGAAAGCTACTATTGTAATGGGAACCATGATTCGACTTTTGGAAACTTTCGACATATCTTCGAATATGTCGAATTCCCCAGACCTCAAAATCACCGTCAGCTCAAAAGTTTATATATCTAATATATAAACTTTTGAGATATATCAGTTTATATATACATATATATATATATAATCGGACCATGGGAGTGGAAATTGGGTGGCTTTTTCGAAAAAACAAAATATCGCTATAACTTTCTAATTAAGTAAAATATTGAATTCGTTTAAGTTTCCACTATTCTTTGGATAAGGGCCTAAAACTTAAGTAAAGTTTCTTGATATCACCAACCATTGGCCCAAGGGGTGGAAAAAATGTGGTTTCAAACACCAAAAAATAATACCTCTCTTAATAGGCACAGTATCGTATCGGTTTAAAGTGATCGTTATTAGTCATTATCTCTGTTGATTAGTTAATTTTTCAGAAAGAAGAAGATGGTCTATAGAAGTAAATATTTTTGGCGTTCTGAAAAGTGATATTCTACTATTTACAGAAGTATTGTTTCAGATTTGCAGATTATTATATATGTATTATAATTATATTATCAATCTGTACTTTTGAAAATGTACTATTTTTACTTTCCTGGTATCGTAGCTCAAGAACTATGCTACAAGAAGTATGGTAATCAGTCAAAAAAATGGTATATTGGGTTTTTCATTTCCTTTTCAACCCCCCCAAAAAAGTGGTGGGGATAATCTTAGTACGCATGTACGTGCGTTGGAGTGTTTGTAGCTGAATAACTTTTGACTGGATGAATCGATTTTGATGAAATTTGGACAGAACCTCGAATCGGGGAAGTTTGTTGGTAAAAATTTTGGGATCAATATCTCCCGGAGGGAGGAGGTGTTTCGGGGTTAATCTCTAAAATTATTTATTTTTAATTTTTGCTCTAAAATTCCTCCTTCCCAGAAAATCGATAAAAGGGTATCTATTGCATTTTTTAAATGTCTTCTTAAGTATAGTAGTAGTCCAAGCGACCCATAAAAAACCTTTGCGGCCAATATTGGGGTTGAGTAGCCGATAAAGTTTTAAAAAAATCAAGATTTAAATTTTTCAAAACCTTTTTTTGAATTTATTTGAACTTTGAATAGTATTAAAAGTTTAAATAATAAATAATAAATTTAGAGTAATAATGTTACAATAAAATTTCATCATAATTCACCTGCCAGCCTCCCCCCACCCCAAAAAAAAAAAAAAAAAATTGTTAACATTTTATTGCTTGTGTAGATTTTTTTAAAGTTTCTTCCATTTAAACGTAGAAAAAAAGTAAACGTACATAAAATAGTGTAAAATATTTATTATTATAATATTAATAGTTATTAAAATAGTTATAGAGTAGTAGTACAGGTAAACGTAGAAAAAAATATTCTAGGAGGTGATTTTGGTGGTGGGGGAAAAAAAAGAAAATACCAATTTTTTTGAATTTTTCAAACTTTTTTTAGTGTATTTAAACAGATTTCTACAATAAAACTTCATAATAAATTATCCGCACCTCAAATATTTTTTTGTATAATTATTTTTCCACTTTTTAAGAAAAAATAACCAATGCTAGAAAAGTATTAAACCTTTATTGTCAGATTTTTTAAGATGAAAACCAAAAGTTTCTTTTCCAAATTGTAACTCTGAATGCATTTCATTAAAATAAAATGAAATTATATAACATAACATTTAATTTGCTAACATTTGTGACATTGATTTAATTTTTTTGTCCAACAATTGTTCGAATTGTTGGAATAAAGAGTAATTTTAAGTTCTTTATAAATACTGGTGTGTTAATCAAAACTGGTGTTTTTGTATCGTCATTATGATTTTGTAGATAATTCCAAGCAGCTGTGTGTAATGATATTGTTTTATTTCAGAATTTTCTCTTTACCATGCTCTGTCTCTTTCCACGCTTTTAATTGCGTAGAATTTGTGCTTATTCCCTTTAACTATTTGTTTCTTAATACTAATTTTATTTTACTGTTATTGTTATGACTCTTAATAAAATATTTTTTGTAAAAATCAATATGTTAATTTCATTAAACCATGATTTTATAGAATGCCTTTTAATTTTTGGGATCATTGAAAAAAATAATTATTTAAAAATAAATAAGATATAACTAATCCAAAACCACTTTTGATAATCTGTAGAGATTCCGTATAGTTTCACTGCGTATGTATTCGGTAATATCCATAAGATATTGATTATTCAATATCTTATAAGTTGATTTTGATTATTCTTTTTTAATAGGATGTTTAAAAAGTATGAGAATCTCGACTTTGATTCTATATCAATAGTAATAATCAATATTTCAATTTTTTTCCGGCAGTAAAAGCCCGTTAAATGAGGAATCGACTGTTGTGGCCATAGCCCTCTTCCAAATCAAAAAAAAAGAAAATACTTTGTTCCTTCCTGTTAAAAACACGCTACTGTCAGTAAACTAGCCTTGCCATAACAAATCACCCAAAAATAAACCTGTCAAAGGATATTAAAACCCCAAAAGAAATACAGTATGACAAAAGTGTAGAGGGTCCTTGCCACTTAAAATCATTTAAAACTAACACACAAAAACATTTCAAAAAACTTGTTCAAAACACTTGAAAATACACAAACCATTTCCATCAAAATATACAAATTTTCAAATTCTGTTATGTCACAAGAATATTCAAAAATCATATTTTCATTATAAAATTTCTAAAATCTCATAGAAACTCTCATTCTTTAATGTTATCACTTAGATTAACACGTAATTTAATTTAATTTTATTTTATTTTTTGAAAGTTTGAAAATTTTTGAATAAAGCAGACTATTTGCTATAATTTACATATTGTGTTATTAAAACGCTGAACGTTAACAATATTATTTTTCATAAGTAATTTATATTTACGTAATAATATTAATTTTTATTATTAAAAAAAATCATTCTAAAACTAAATTTTTTTATCCGTCTTTTCTTTTCTAATAATTCAACAAATATCTATTTTCATAATGATTTTGCAATTAATATTTTTGAATAGTTTGCAGATAGAAATGTAGATATAATTTAAGTCGTATTACAATTACAGATAAAGGAAACTTGATATCATAAAACATTTCCGTAATTTTCAGGTATGTAGCGCATCTTAAATTACTTTGGAAAGTGAGAGTGTAGTGGTTTCTTGTTCTTTTCTTTACTTCTTTACTAATATACCGGGTGATATTTAAGTATAAAACAGCTTTATACTGCATATCTGACAGGCATTTAGAGACAGAAAGTAATAGGGTTCTACATAATAAAAAAAATCTGCATTATGGTGGGTTTTTAATTTTTGTCCGTCATCTTGGATCTGCCATATTGAATCAAATCTATTTTTTTTTTTTTTTAATAGGATGATAGATAGTTTACACATAATTTGGATTTAACATTTTACAAAAAAAAAGTAAAACCCGATTTTCTGTTAAAGTTTTAATGTATCCCTTTATTCAGTTTGGCCGAGGTTTAACCGCCTAAAAATTATAGAGAAACCATAATATATGACAACATGAATAAGTATTCTTTGAATCAAATTTAATTTTCAAAAACTATTTATATTTTTTTCTCATTTTGATTCATATTTTCTAATAACTGACTAACATTCATATGCAAACTACCTTTAAATAGGTAACAGTCTGTTGTAAGAAAGGAGCATACAGTGTGATGATATCTGTTCCTCCACCAAAAAAAAAAAAAAAATATATATATATATATATATATACTCGTATGTATATATAATCGAACTGTATACATTAAAATACTTTTTTCGTACATTTAGGATTGAATAAGACATTTTCCATTCTCTCTCTGACCCTCCTTCCCTCTCTCAACCCTCTCACTCACTTCTCTCCCAACTATTCTTCCAACATTTTAAAAATATACTTTTATTCTACAGGTTGATTATGAATAAAACATATAATTTTGATGTTTTATAAAGATTTAACTTTTATATGTGAACAACATTAACTAAATGGTTATATAGTGAATTAACTTTTGTATAACTTCTGTTGTTGATGTCAATACTATTGCTTTTTCGCATAATCAGTCTGGCAAGATGACTGCTACTTTTGTGGAGAAAGCTTTTTTGCGTGCTCGAATTAGACAAAACAGACTCTGTTACGGTTGTGGAACGAAATTTTAGAATAAATTACCATAAACGACCACTAAGGCAATTAATCTACGACGGACAAGAAAATAAACCACAGGACGATCGTGTAAAAAAACGTTTTCTAAGATTTCCCGTAACAGAAGAACAAGTTGTTCGTCTAATCCCAGTAAATTATTTAGATCAGCAGGTTTAGAAATATAAGTTTTGCAACCGAGCTTTTGGAAAATTTTATGGAAATGATTGAAAATGACGTGTTATAAATTACAGTTTAATTTAAGTGAAATGTAAATGTCGTAATTTAACTGATAAAATGTATAGCAATCTTCGTAAAATTTACTATGTTGACAAAGAAGATGGGAAGGTGGTTTCTTTCATCGGCTAATTTTAACGAGTATATATTTCACATTAATGGAAATAACAATAGCGACAACGTACAAATATTGGAAACAAAAAACCTTAGAGGAACTGTGCAACATTCGCAATTCGCCTAAAGTGAAGGTTGTTTTTAAATAAACCATTTTCTTTTAATATGTACAAAATAACTGGAGGATTTTTTTTTATGAATTAATTCCGCACATTTTTTTTTACGTTTAAGAAAGTTGTAATGTCTCAACTCAAGCAATTCACTTGGAGCTTCATTCTTGTAGACTATGAAATTTCACCTCGGTGACACGTAGAGGTTTGAAATTATTTGGTTTAACTCCTTCCAAGGGATTGGATTGATCTTGCAACTCACAAAGGTATGGCGTTAATAATCTGGCCACCAAGAATTCAATATTTTCTGCCCTGCGATTATTTTTTCCTTTCTTTCGATGCAGATGGCTTGAAACAGATTGAATCACGTATGCTTTTGTTAACTCACCGGGTTGCTCTAGTGATGAATTCGTCATCGCAAATCAGTTGATTTCGAATTCGAGAATTGTAAGGTTCAAATCTTGTAAAGGCAGTTTTTATGCGGATTTGAATACTAGATCGTGGATACCGGTGTTCTTTGGTGGTTGGGTTTCAATTAACCACACAACTCAGGAATGGTAGACCTGAGGCTGTAAGAGACTACACTTCATTTATATTCATACATATCATCCTCAATCATCCATTGAAGTAATACCTTACGGTGGTTCCGGAGGCTAAACAGAAAAAGAAAAATGCGTATATTTTTGTTAGTACTGAACGGGAAATGCTTTCTTACATCTTGCACCAAGGTAGTCCAATTTGGAATGAATTGGACTACCGTGTTGATGTCTGTCGTGTGATTCACGATGAAAACACGGAACACTTATAGATACAAACTTTAAAAAATTTCCTGAAAAACCATATAAATAATAATCTTCATATTAAAAAAAAAAATTATGAACTCCCGTAAGTTTCTACTTTATTTATAATTACTCTGTTTGTATGTTGCCTTTTTAAATTTAAATTTACTCAGTTTTCATTCTTTTAACCATTTTAGCTTATGAAAAGTGTCACACCACACCAGGATTCAATTCTGGGACCTTCTGGCTGCAAGTCTGAGACTCTCTCCGCCAAGAGGGTGGACGCTTAGTGTTTCGTTCCCCGTCGAGCCGTCCGGTGCTGTGATCTAGTGGGTGCTAGCGCTCACCGGAGAGTTAATCTCGTACTAGTATTCGGCGCTCGAATCTGATCCAAGGCGGTCACGTCATACTCTTAGTCCGGATGGACTCCATTCTTTGTTCGGATGAACGTTAGCTTTAATGTTTTATTGAATTTTTTATTTTTTTATTTTTATATGTCAAGTTATACGTTATGTTACAATTCATTTCATTAACTATCAAGACGACAGTTCATTAAACCATTATTCAACAAGCAACCAGGCGTTGTCTTCAATCATCATCTATGAACATACAGCCCAACATCGCTTTAAAATATACCACTTAGAATTAATAGTTTTTCAGTGGAATAAAGTTTAATCTCCTGGACTTAAATTAGATTTTTTTCTGTGATAGATTGACTTAATATTCTTATTCTTCTACTTCTACTTAACTTCTTGCTTGTTATACCGATCATATTTTATTTTCTTGTTCGGAAAATTGGATCTTACGTTTGGTTTTGGCTTGGAATTTCGGGTTTTGGCCTTTGTAATTGTTTGGCGGTTTAGTCCAAGAGCATGTTTTGTGTGATTTGGAGTGTAATGAGATCATTTTCTGTTTCTTTGAACTATTTCATTATATTGTTTGATTAATAATTCATGATATCATTAAACTTTAGTTTAAATTATTTTCTATTTAAGAATAGAAGTAATCTTTTTTCTGATAAATAACTAATTTATTTCCAGAATTAAATTTTTTATTCTCCAAACATTTTGGCTTAGATGATTTGACCTCACTAATTAGAAGATATTCATTCATCTGTATTCAGCATACGAAAAGGATAATGATGATAAGTGATTATTTTTTAGTCTTTTTTTTTATATATGTTTACTCTGTTACGGAATCGCAAGATTGCAAAAGTTAATGTTATCAAAGGTGTACACTGCGTTAATAAATTAACCATCAGAAATTGATCTATTGTGGGAAAATATAATATTTTTAATTAATTATTTAATTTATAATATTTTAATTATCAGTAACTGTTTTTATACTGAATATAAATAATTATAAAATAAACTCATTCAAGTCTTAGTAATGTTTCTAAATTGTAATTAACTAATACGATTCTTTTTAATCATAGAGATGTATTTTACGCTGTCATTAGTAGAGATAATCTTCTTTCATTTTCATGATTAATTCTTTTCCTTCGTTTAAACGATTTTCTATCTCTTTCTTTTCATTCTCTCTCTTGTGTAACATCAAATAACCTTCGAGACTAATCCTTTCCAACTACATAGCCCACTTTTAAAGGGTGCTAAATAATTAGATTTTTTTTCTATAGCAATCGATAAATAATTACATTATTTTTCATGAACAAATTTCGTATCTTTTATATGTTAGGTAATTTATTTGACAATTTAACACATTTAAAATTCCATTTAGAAAGCTTTAAAATTTACGTTATTTTTCAAAACAAAATTCCAACTGTTTGTTTATAAATTGTATTTTCTAAGTTCTTCAAAAGTTAATTTTAGAGCTTTTTGTACTTTACCATTTTTTTAAGAATTATTTTATAAAATTTCAAGTAAATTTTAAACAACGTTATTAATATAACTTATAAACTATAAATTGTATACAACAATCGAACAAAGTACAAAGTTTTCACATTTTAGGTCATAATGTTTCCAGTCATATCATCTCCGTCGCTTTTGAATAAAAAATCTAATGTGGACAACACATGACTTCCTTGTACGTCTATTAAATTACATATACACATTTTTTTAAATGAAAAATACATAAAATTTCATTTCATTAATAACTTCTGAAAACTTTTCACATTTTTTTATTTTTTATTATTATTTTTGAATTATTATTTATCGTAAAAGATATTTTACAATCAGAGGCTAATAATTATCAATAAATCAATATATTTAAATTTAAAAAAAGGAGATGAAGTCGGATTCGTACCGATGTGACTTTCCCTTGTAATCTACAAAATTTTACGTACAAAATTTAATTTGGCTATAACTCTAGAACCATTGAAAAAAAATACCACTAATGATATGTCGTTGAAAAGCTCTCAAAGAAAGATGATTACTATAGTTACGAAAAATTCCAAAACCCAAGTGTTTTGGATTTTGGCTTTTTTTGGACACTTTTGGTTCAGTCGATTGCAATCAAAATGGGAGGTGCACAACAAGATGTTTCAGATGTCCTAAATCCAAAATTTCAACATCCTACGGCTAATCATTTTTGAGTTATGCGAGATAGGTACCTACGTACCTATCGTCATGTCGAAACTAGTCAAAATGAATTCAGGGATGGTCACTTCGTACAAGGAAGTGAAAAAAGTATTTATTAGATTTGTATTTAATAAAACGTCTTTTATTATAATTTGTTTATCGTTGTATTTATAGTACAATATAATATTATATTCTTCGTTTTTTATAGTGTAAATTAATTTTCGTCAACCACTGTGGACCAAAAACAATGCCAAATTTATAACTCACTTATTCTCTACCATAACTTTGTAATAATTTTTAAAAATTCGTTGGGTATTATTAGATAATAACAATAAAATTCAAACTAATAATCCAAAAATTAGGATTACATCTAAAAAAAATTCATTGTTTTTCATTATAATCTTTTTGAAGTTGTGGAAAAAAGTTATGTTTAAAAGTAAATTGTTAGAAAAAGATTTTATTTTTTAATTATAGAGATTTTTACGTAATAAACTGAAAAATGTAATCATCGACAAGCAAAAATGTTTTTGATTTCGACTTAATGTCATTGTACATATAAAGATAAACGGTTTATTTTTTATGTTTATAATTACTTTACTAAAAACTTGTCGGAGATGCTTTAATTTTGTTCTGGTACAATATCTAGAATTTTTTCTGTTTATTAAATATATCACACTAATAAACTAACAGGCCGGACAAAGCGAGGAGAGAAAAGATTTAATTCAGTTATAAAGAGAAAAGCTATCACTCAATATAATATATGTATATTTATATTTTTTTTTTATACAGCCATATGTGCAGTTTTTTCTACAACAGCGAATATTTTGTTGCTAACTAAATTAGATTTGAAAATAGCACTACAAACTTTACTAAAAACTTGATAAAAACTCTCAGGTGTATAGCATGCATACTTCTCATGTATACCTTGGAGCAGGTTTGTAAAAATAAAAGAGAAAAAAATATTTGTGTGTGTGTGTGTATATAGATGTAAAATTTAGTTCTTATAGGTGGGAGTATCACGTGACTAAAACGTAGAAGAAGCGGGAATGTGAAGTATCTGTGAAGCGAAAGATACAATATATAAACAATTAGCAGTGTCTCTCATCTCGTCATACGAACAAGTAGAGGCTGACTTTGTTTTAGTTTTCTGTATCATTGTGGGTTGAAAATTCTCTTTCATTTCTTACTTTGTAAAATTTTTCCGTAAACATGTAATTGTATAACCTTAGCGGTGATATAATTTATTACATTTAAAGTACCATGAATTAAAAATAAATTGTTATACATTTTTTCAATAAGTTTAATGTTATATAATCCTTATTAAAATTGTTAATAAGTATTTATTTTATGTTTCATTTATTTTTGTTTATAATTAACTTTAAACAAACATCAAAAGAGATTAGAATTTTGAAGTTAAAGTTAGTACACTACATAATTTAATATATAAATTTATTATATTTCAATTTACTCAATAGTTTATTGCTTTAAGTTTGGTAATACTTAATATCTTTTTAAAACTGTCAAAATATTTAAAATAAATATCCAAATATTTATTTCAATTTTTATTGAAATCGTTGTTTTACTTTTCTCCTTATTACAGAAATATTTTCGCTAACAGAATTGGTTTTAATAAATTAAATTAATCTTTATTTTATTTTCTACCACATTTAGAACATAATTATAGTGCTTTATTTTTATTTATTATCAAATAAGAGTGATAAAGTGATTTAGTCAAAAACGAAATAAAACGTAATGTTGTCGGAAGATATTCCTGGTAAGTCAAAAAAATATTATTTAAAAATTTGTAACATAATTTTTTGAACTTAAAGTATTCTGTTTTATTGTTTGCTACTAATTCAACTGTTTTATTTAGTTTCATGAAAATATTTTTTAATTAATTAAAAAACAATATTGCATTTCACTTTTACAAAAAAGTTTTTCTCGTTAGTTTTTATGTTAATAGCGAATGAGCGGTTTTATACAGTATATGTACGTGTTACAGAGAATTATTTTACTGTTTTTCATACTTTATTCGTAGAACATTGTGATGTTCTACTGCATTATGATAAGATAATTTATTTACGTTTTATTCGCTTCGCGTACAGTTACTTCATTTTAATACGACAGCTAAACAGCTTGGGGCTTTCGAAATGTCATATTTTCTGTTTCAAAGTAGAACAGGACGTGGTTGGCAACAGAAATATCTTTCAATCTAAATTATGTTTCGTTTAGATTTTTTTCACATAATTTCGTAAAATGTCCATACTTTTTCTTCATAATAACAAATATAAAATTATTATTATTATTATTACTTTTTTTCATTATTATTATTTTTTTAGAAACTTAAGAAATAGTCCAAATATAAAAACCTAATGATTTCCTCATAATACCTACCTTTTTATTTCATATTACTCTATCTGGATTTTCCTTAAGTCATACTCAGCAATAGAGGATTTACTTTACGCAAAATAAGTAATTAAATTCATAAAAAAAGTAAAAATACTAAAATTCAAGTTCATTATTTAACATTTTTACTTCCTTGTAGGAAGTAAAGAAAGTATTGTGATCGCGAAAAATTTCGGTTTTCAGATTTCAACGGAAATATCCATTTTGACTAGTTTCGACGTGACGTCTGTACGTACTTACGTATATGCGTCTGTATCTCGCATAACTGAAAAGCAATTAGCAGTAGGATGTTGAAATTTTGGATTTAGGACTGTTGTAACGTCTAGTTGTGCACCATCTCTTTTGATTGTAATCGACTGAACCGAAGGTGTCCAAAAAAGCCCAAACACCAAAAAATATGAATTTTGGATTTTTCTTAACTGCATGAAACGCTCACTGAGAGCTTTTCTATGATATATAATTAGTGGTACTTATTTTCATTGATTCCAGAGTTATTGTTAAATAAAATTTTAATTAATGAAATATTTGGATTTTACAAGGGGAAGGCACTTTGGTTCGAATCCGACTTCATTTCCTTTTTTTATTTTAAATATATTGATTTATTAATAAGTATTAACCTCTGATTGAAAAAAATCATGAAAAAGTTAGTAGTGAAATAAAATTTTATGTACTTTTCTTTTTAATTCAAAAATTTTTATAGAATTCAATAATTAATAAATCAATATATTTAAATTAAAAAAAAGGTTAAAAAGATAAATGTATATGAAGTCGGATTCGAACCGATATGTGCTTGGTTACAGATCCAACACCGTTCTCACTTATACCACATCACTAGTTCAGCGACGTGAAATAAATTTATAAACTGTTGTTGTAATGTGGTGTCCACCACAATGCAGTTGTGTAACTGTCCAACTTACTAAAGAATTAGAGGATCGTATTTCACTTTCAAATAAAATAAGTTTAAATGATGTGCAGCAAAAAATGTGTAATGTAATTTAATAAGCGTACAAGGGGATCATGTGATGTCCACATGAGATTTTTTTCTGTTGTACATATATTATTTGTTCAAGCTACTCTGATATTGGTTTTTCGGTGTATGGTTTTGATCGATTGCTAAAATCAGTTTTAGGAATACATAGTTTTTAGAAAAAAAAATACCATTCGTAGTTGAGTTTATTTAATCATTTAATGATCTAAATAATAAAGGTCTTTGTATTAGACCGTATTTTATTTTTATTTTTATTTAAATATCATTTATATCTGTCGTATATGTATATTTGAATAAATATGATTTCATATTTATTCAGAAGTATAGCCGAAATTCTATAACCTTCTTCTTATTTACTTTCTTTTTTAATTTCAGTTATTTTGTATGAAATTATTTTTTCCAAATTATATGAGATTTAAGCTTGTACGACATTTAACTGTATAAATATAAATGAATCAAATATCTTTTAAAGACTGTTTAATAATGCAGTAAAACTTTATACCGTTGCCGGAAATCCAGAGACTAGGAATACCGCTTAGCAGTTACCAATACTGCTCGCAAAGCCTCTGAGTGGTAATTTGAAGCATTACTTAGAGTGCTATGACACCTTCCCTGTATCTGTTTCTATCTCGTTCTTTCTTCGTCTGTTTACCTCTCTTTGTTATGTCTTTGTTAGTTTCATAAAAATATAACCAGGTAATATCCGTACTGGGTTACCGTAATTTCAGTTCTGTTTGTTTTTTAACAAAAAGCATTAAATTAAAGTAAATGATGATTTATATTTTATATTATTGCTGTAGTAAAAGTGGATATTTCCAGTTTATACACATCTCCTTTTATAAATAGTCTCTAAAATGTTTTTTAGAGGATCTTTTTGAAAACCTCTTATGTCTGCTACCAAATCTTTCTTTTTCTGTACCTGATTTTTTTTATTGTATTTTCACTTGTAATCTTCTTTTATTCTACTGTTTCATCTTATTCGGGTGCAGATTTTATTCGCGTAAAATTTTGTAGTTTAATAAATAATAACACTAACTGCATTTAATTTTTGTATTGTGTGTGTTTTATGTACATATACATATATATATCTAATGCTTAAAAATAATTAATTTTATCTTTTTCATAAAAATGAAAGAGTTGTGAAAAAATATATTTCTATTAAAATTACACTATTTGCACTAATTTTCACTATATATTGAAAGTGATCAAGGCTAAAACACTGACCAGTAGTGTGCTGCTCTCATTTGAATAATAATATTCCTTAGATTATTGGTTGGATATGAGGCTGCTACTGGAGAATTTCTTTGGTAGTTTAATTTTGCTGTTTGCCTGGTTTTGTTGAAAAAATAGTGGCGCTTATTTCTTACTTACAAATTTCTTATTATTTTTTAGATATTAGGAAAGTAAGAATTTAGAGCTTACTGGTTTTATTAAAGGATCAATATTTATTATACTATTAAGTATTTAAGTCGTAAAATGATGGATAAGGTTATTTATTTATGATAATTTTTTGATGTTTAATAAAAAAAGCTCATCAAATTGTCCTTATTATTTTTTTAAATACAGATTATCCTGGATAGAAAAAAGGAAAATTTAGTGAAATATTTAGTTCAGCGTTTATAAGATAGCTTATTATTGTTTACTATTGAGAAAAAGTTGTTTTAGATTCTTTTTAAAACACTTTTTCTCTGTTCTAAAGTCCGTCGATCGGGTACTTAACTTAAGTGCATGGATAACCCTTAATGGTTGTTAAACTCTTCTCGTAACATTATTGTTTTTTTTTTTTGTTTTTTTTTAGTATTAAAACTGTTGTCAATTTATTTATTTTGCAGCTTCCTATTAAATTTATGTTTATTCGTATTCACTATTGTTCCTATGTAGATTTACATTCCTTATCGTGATTGAACTTTTTTTTTTAATTCTAAAGATATGTTTTTATTTATTTGGTATAGTTGGTTTAATCTATCTTACGTACTCAATAGGACTTAATAAAGCTATAAAATACACATTAAAAGTGATACAGAAGAGAAAAATAAATAAAAATATATAGCCTACAGCTTAATATTCTTATCTATTCCCAAAAATTTTCAAATTATATAAGATTATAAAAGTTTTATTTTTAAATGTAAATCATTGTAACAAAAATTCTAGAAGAGATTACTTACATTAGTGGTTCCGAAACCTTTTTGACCGACAACACATTTCACTGGTATCGCTAAACCCTTATTTGTTTTTGATTAATAATAATTATGATAATGATACCGGTATTAATAATAATATGTGCTGTATTATCTAATTCTAAGCGTCAGATATCCAGTGTACGTAGAACGATATTAACAAGCAAGCGGATGAATTTTTAAATGCAGGCAACATGTCAAGCGGCGCCTGAGAAAGACTAAGCCAAATTGTCTGGAATACCGACCTACCTACATTGAAAGTCCAGTTAAAAATATATATATTTTTGAAACTCATTACTAAAATTAATGTAAAGTCTGCGTTCGGTGAATTCCAAAGAGTTTGTCAACACGTGGCCTTATGGTTGACAGGACAACACGTAAATCATGTTGAAGATATACCCGTCTATTACGGTGTTTAGATTTTACTATTTTCATTGTTAAAAGTACTGATTCGTACAAGTACAGTGTTTAAAACAGCAGCAAAACGTTTATGGTCCTCTTTATGTTTGTGGGATACTGACATCGCGCATAAATCCAAAAGTACTGTACTTAACTGTCTCGAAAGTTTGTTTTCATGGTAGAATCGCATGAAAATTTTAACAATTAATTTTTTTCATCGACAGTAAGGTTAGTGACATTTTGAATGTTGATCTCACCAGATGTATCAAAAGAAGAAATTATCTATTCTAACTTTGAAACGGTCAAGGTAGGAAATATTTTGTTACAAAAATGTTTACTGCGTTTAGGTGTTCTTTTATTAACTTCAAGAATCGTTCTTATTTTTTCTAATTGGTTTGCTTGGAATTTTTCCTGCCACCTGCCACATTCGGTCGCCCTAAAGCATAAGACCGAGTGCCTGTCACAAACGGCTACTGAGCCGCGAAACAGCTCCTAGAGTTAACCTAAACGCATGAGCGGAATAAGCGTGGTACTATACACCACTCGCTTGCGTGTCCCACCGCCCGCTAGTCATATATCACTAAAAAGGGTAGGCGTGACGTCTGTTCGTTCATATATATGTACGTATGTATCTCGCATAACTCAAAAACGATTAGCCCTAGGATGTTTTTTTGGGTTTAGGAATGTTGTAAAATCTAGTTGTGTACCTTCCCTTTTGATTGCAATCGAGTATCCAAAAAAGCCTAAAATTTAAACAGATTTAGATTTTGGACTTTTTCTTAAGTGTAGTAATAAGCCTTTATTGCGAACTTTACAACGATATATCATAACTACCTTTTTTGTTTTTAACTTTTTTATTTAAATTTATTGATTTATTAATAATCGATAATATCTGAATGTAAAAAAATATATAATAAATAATAATTGAATTATAACAAGAAAGAAAAATGAAAAAATATCAGACGTTAAAATTTTATGTACTTTTCATTAAAAAAAAAAAGTGTATATATAATTTAATAGGCGTACAAGGAAGTCCATGTGGTGTCCACATCAGTTTTTTTTTTTAGATAATTAGTTTTATTTTATTCACTGTTTTTATTAAAATAACATGTACAGTGTTAGGGCTGTAAGTGTTTAAATAAAAACTTTCGCAGAGTTTTTGCATTTCTAGCTCAATAATTCATTTTTATAATTTAATAATATTATTATTATTTTATAATATTTTTATAATAAATTTTTTCTACGTGCGTTTAAGTAATTTTTTGTAAAAAAAGTAATGAAACGAAATTAAATTTGGTTACCGTTTTGTTTACCCTCAACAAATATTTAATGTTAAAGCTTGTATTGTTAATAAACTAGTACGCAAAGTTGAGTCAACTTAAATATCTTGTTAGAGTGTGTGTAAAACTATGTTTATACAAAATATTGTTGCGTTACAGTAGGAGTACTTCATTGTTGTAAACTAAACAACAAAGTTTCTTTGTTTTAGATTCGGAAGTTCACCTAATAGATACAGTTCATTTAACCTAAATGTCCGGTTTTAAAAACTTCATGTTGACTGTATGCCCCTAGGTGTTACGCTTGTACGTTTGTAAATATGTGTGTAATTCATCATAAAATTTATACATATATATATGTATAAATTATTATATATATGAATATTAAAAATATGACAAGAGCTTTATTTATTCTATATCTAATTGCATATTACGTATTATTTTTAGTTGTATAGGCACGAGAAAAGTAATTTTAGTTAATTTTTACATTTATTATTTTTTTCTTGGCCTTTATTAAGTATGACAACGAAAAATACGTATAGGATTTCAAAAAACGACTTTTGGGTAATTTTTTGCCAGGAATAAACTTGGAGTTTCTAAATCACATTTTTTATTTTGTTTTTATGAAGATAATTTATGTTTCTTGAAGTTCAGATTTTGTATGGACTCAAAAAATGTACTTTTCTTTCCAAGAATTAATAAAAAAAAAACATATTCAAAGAATATTTTCGAAAAATTCCTAGATCCTAAAATAAAATTAAATAGTTAAAGAAACACAAAACTTTTGTATTAAATATAAAAGAATCGCCTGCTCATTTTTTTTAAAGATACTAGACAATTAGAAAACATTAAAAAAATCTGTGAATTACGTACGGTAATTCACAGATAGTAGTAGTATTCAGATGAAGTTTTTCTAGGATTTACAGTTTTATCTTCTATCAACGATTGTATTTTCTAAATTTATTAAACTTCCGGGTCATATTACTGGTCTGATTAGGATTGAAATTGATTTATGTGACTGGTGAATGTTTGTTACAAAATTAAACTAGCTTAACAAAATTCTTTCTTTTTTTTTAAATTCACATTTTAATATTTGTAATATTTATAATTGATAATTCTTTCCTATAAATGATATATATCACTTTTCTA
This sequence comes from Lycorma delicatula, assembly GCF_047948215.1. Taxonomy (NCBI): domain Eukaryota; kingdom Metazoa; phylum Arthropoda; class Insecta; order Hemiptera; family Fulgoridae; genus Lycorma; species Lycorma delicatula. The sequence goes on along the minus strand of NC_134459.1, from coordinate 125,121,111 downwards.
GTATATCTATTTAATTCAAACATGTGTGAATTCTTTGATTTTTATTATTCTTCAAATTTGAAATTTTTTAAATTTAAATACTTAAACATTTTAAAGATATACCAGAATCACGAATATATTGAAACATAAAGTAGGTTATCAAGATTTTGGACTTTATTTGCCGATTAAATAACTAAGAATTATTAAAAAAAAGGAATTTTTAGAGTGGGCTTACAGTATAAAATTAATAACATCCTAGGAGAAATAATAATACTATTACATTTTAAATAGAAACTACCTTATCCTGAAAATTCGAAAAATGTATTTTCTAAAAAGGGGTGGACACTATATTCTTAACCGTACAGGACAGTTTACAGAATTGTAAATACTACGGATTTGCTTCCTTTATTAGATTTCTCCTACAGATCTTCAATTCAATTATCTCTTTAAAGGAAAGATTTATGTAATGTTCTTTAGAAGATGATGTTTATTTTTGGTATGCAAAATAATTACGTTTTTGCAACATAATATTTTGAGATTTATTCCAAAGTATGTAATAGATATAAAGTAAATGATATACTCAAACAAATGGTTCTACTAAAGAAATGCGATTCCTACTTCCCAAATATTAATCGGATTTAACTGTTTTTTAAATTATACTGGTCGCGTTACATTTTTGCCAATTAGTTGAAGTTTAACAAATAACCTTCAACTTTTTTTAATAACAACCAAAAAAGGAAAGACTGTTGTAATATTATTTCCAGATATATATTTTTTTTCAAGAATTACACCCAAATGATGAAGCATTCAAAAAAATAAACTTAAGATATGTAATACTAATTTCATGATCTTTCCTCTCAGCTCAGTCAATTTGGACGTTTTTATACGGGTAGTTTTCACTTTATTGTCTTTTTCTTTTCCAAGCAATAGTTTTGTCAGTTTGGAATAATTATTTATAAAAAAATAATAAAATAGTTTATTCATTTTGTTACACATCAGTGTATAGAATGCTCCTTACCCACCGTAATTATTTTTACGGTGAGTAAGGAGTGGGCTTAAAATTAAAAAAAAAATCCTTTTAACAGTGATGTTCAAAGGATGTAACATAATGTTACAATGTTACGTAACATTCCATTTAGTGGAATGTTACGTAATAAATATACTTGATTACTGCTGCTGTAGCAGGCTGTTGCTCATAATACAGTGCATGAATTAATCTTTTTTTTTTTTTGGCAAAGCTACTGTACATTGCCCAATACTAACAGTACATATTTAATAAACATTTTTTGAAATTATTACGTTATCCCTGATTTACGCGATGTGGGTGTTATTTGGTTATAACACCCGTTTTTAAAAATTAATTACGTTTTACTTTATTTTTTTAAGATCCTACAAAGGTAGCTATTATCTTATGGAGGTAGTTAACTGGGAAATAGCTGTTTATTAACTGGAAAGAAGAATTGAGCACAAACTATAAAATATTAGTTTAGAGGCAGTTAATGTCATATTCTTTTAGAATAATTCTTCATTTTAACGCGGGAGTATCGTTAAAAAATGTAAATTTGATTTGTTTTAGGCGTTTAAAAATAATTTTAATAATAATGAAATATGTAAAGATTATATAAAACATATTTTGGGGAATATATTATGACCAACCTATTTTTTTAACAATAGATTTTGTGAATCGAGTTATTAAACTACTAACTGATCGGAAAAATACGAAACGTTACTAATAAAATGTATTTTTTTTATACTTTAGATAATATCATTTTTTTTATAAATTCGGTAAATAGTTTAAATTTTTTCTTGTAAGAAATTTTTGAAAAAGAATGTTTTATTGAATTGGAAATTACAATATATAGTTTTATGTGATCGTTTTCAAATGGCGTGAAAAATGAGTGAAAGATGACTTATACATTTTTCAAAAATTAATCAATGAACAAAAACAATTCTACCACTGTCACCAAAGTGTTTTGATGTTTTTAAAAAATGATATTTCTACATTTTTCCAAGTAGATTAATGTAAGAACACACAAAAATAGTCTACTATTTACACCGTACTTATAATTTTATTCACTGAAACTTCGTACAGCACATGTGTAGCGCATACACAAACAAATCTATATCTAATTATCAAAATTAAAAGGATTGAATATATATATAGAAATTGAATAATAATAATAAAAGTGGTAAATACGTATTCTACATCATAGCTCTATTAATCTATAGTTGTGCAAAACTTAGTAAATGGTACTAAGTTATGCCTAGTACTTAATAATGAATATTAACTTACGCATGAGGTAGTATGCAAATATTTAATACAAATCTTTGGCTGATGTTTCAAAGTTAACAAAATATTTTTTTTTTTACTCAATCAGTATTTTCCCTTGTATATCTTGGTTCAGTTGGTTAAGAAATAATTTTCCTTTTTTTGTCGGAGGAGGGAAACCTTTTATTGGCACCATTTGGTTTTTGTACCCTGTAATAGTATGAGATTCTCCCTTGCGGACCTACCCACCTAAAACTCTTCCCTTCTATAACATGGGATGCTGGCCTTTTAAACACCAAAAAGTGTTTAAAAGGCAAGTTTTGTTGGTATTTTCATACCAACAAACTAGTGTTGATCGCAACAACAATTTTGTCCTACGATTCAATTTATTCAAAGTCCTCTTGATTTGCTAAAAAAAAAAAACAAGAAACAAATTCGTCGTTCCTGCCCTTCTTTATGGGCAGGATGACTTCCTTATCGGACTTGCTGCTTAACTGACCTCAGGAAGTCGGCGGAGGACTTCCCGCTAGATTTGATAACAGTTTTAGCGGCGCGTTGCACGGCGCACTATGGATTTATTGAGCCTGCCTGTGTCCAGCCCTTCAAAAAAACCACGAACTTCCTGTCCGAACATCTTGCCAGGTATTCTACGAGGCGAGTAACTCAAAGCCCGAGATCTTGTTTGATAGGACTCCGACACCCAGCCTGGTCGAATCCGACGTCTTCATGATTTTGGAGAGCTGCATCTGTACCTCCCTGATAGCTAGTTCCTCGCACTCCTTGGAGTCTCTTAAGATCACAAAGATATATGCTGGAGTATAACCTCCATCGCATTGCCTGCGAGGAACCCAACGGCGGGTCTGCCCACAATGACCTGATCCGGCTTCACCCCACCCCCCCACCCCTACGAGTGGCCGCAGTCTGGTGAATAATAAATGATCGATAATGTTTGTAAAGTATCTCGGACGTCGCTGTTGCGTATAAAAAGGATTTATGTATGTGCTTCCATTTTGCGTTTTTTTTAAATCGATAAAATACACTACTAAAAAATGTTCGCCTCCATCATTTCATTCGCTATGTTCACCCTTGCGTGAATTGAACGTTATAGTGCATCTAAGATCAGTGCTATTTTTTAATCTTTGCACACAGTATAATAATTTTAATTAATTTTTATCCGATTCTATTTAAATCGTTTCTGATATAAGTATTTCTAGAAGTTTCTTAAAATTAAGTTTTATTTTCATTTGCATTTTACATTACCTAGCACGAATTTAAGATTTATCTTTTTCGTTTTATTTACCGATTACTTTTTTTTGATATGCTATAATTACTTATATTTTGCAACGTTGATAAATTTTATTGTATATGAAGATATGTATTTTCGATGGAGTGAAATACTGTATTTTAATTTATTTTGGTACGGTAAACATTATTCAAATGATCATGCAATGTTTGTTTAGTTTTCCTTTACCTTAATCTCTTAGCTTTCATCTTTCTATTTCAAAGATTTCATACATTCTCCATAGGAGCTACATGAGTATACTGTATTATATTGCATAAACAAACACAGTTGATATATATATATATACTCCTTAATATTAGTATTATCCTTTATACCTTCTCTCCTTATATACGTATAAACTGAGATAGTTGAAAGAGAACCTGAAGTTTACATTGAAGAGAAAGAAAGAAAATCGTATACTTCCTTATCCTTATTTCTCCCGGTACGCTGTATTTATTATGTTGACCCAGACATCAACAAGACATAATACGTTTTCAGGTGCTGTTCCTATAAGAATTTATAAATAATATATTCTTGCATTAAACAGTTATAAACATAATATCAAAAGTTAGACCTTAGTAAACAGTATTTCTTTGTTACTCGTACGTAAAAATTTTTTAATGTTGTTTAATAATAATTGTAGAATAAATAAACGGTAATGTATTTCCACGTATTTAAATGAATGACAGTTATTTATTATGCTGACGCTATTTTTTCTATTTTGAAACCAGGAGTCTCGTTTTTAACTTTCATATTTTTCACATTTTGTAATTATTACCTTGCATAATTAATTAATATTACATTTTTGAGCGCATGATTAACAAATTAATATTCAAAAAACAACAATTTTCGTTGTAGATCAGTTTTGCTATAATTAAGAAATTTTCAAGTGATATAGTTGCTTGACTGGAGTTGTTTAGAATGTATATTTTTTTGTAATAGAAAGTTTAATAATTTTGATTATTATTTAACATTCAAATATTCTACGTTTGCAGAAGTTATGTATGATATATCTTTTCCGATGAGTTTGAAGTTTAATAATTGACTTCATTTTATTAAATGTATAAACTCCAGTATTTTCTTGCTTTATTTCCCGCTTCAAATATATTCAGTTTCATTTCTTTACTGATTTCAAAATCTGGAAGGCCACTGAAGAAAAAATATTTTTGATTATTACCTTACAAATTTACTCCAATGTGAAATATAGATCTAAAAATATGTTCCAGTCAGTACGTAATATTGAGGAAAATCTTTTCCTCTTTTTTTTCAGTAAATTTTGATGATTTTTATTAAAATATCGACGGTGATTTTGTTTTACTTATAAAAAATAACAAATCCTGATGGAGATAGCTACTACTTACTTCTAATGTAACAATTACGAATCATTGGAAAACCGATGATCCAAGTCGCTTAGGTTTGGTTAGGACAATGAATGAAGATTTATTACTTCGGATGATCAATTAAAAAAATAAATATTTTAAATTATAATTGCATTTTCCGTTACTTAATTCTTTATACTTAGATTCGGAAGGAATTAAATTATATTGGTAAATTAAGATTTAATTTTGTTAACCCTATTCAAATACTGATGGTAAAAAACAAAAAAAAATAAAAATATTTCTTTTTATAATTGTTTTTCTGAGTAAAACAATTAAATTGTTTACACCTAGACATACCCCTACATTCTGATGAAGGCATTCACCGTGCTCATCATCGCCAAGTTAGGTAACAAAAGGCCGAACGGAATGCAACATGTGAATATTTACATATAATCCATCCCCATTTTTTTTTTTTTTTTTTTTTTTTTTTTTTATAATTCTGAAGTTCACTCACGAATTTTGTTTAATTCTGAGCCTTCTTTTTGCCTAGGAATGAGTCAACAATATTTTTAAATTATATCCTTGTTCTTTACTCAAATTTATTCAAAATCCGTATGTGTTCTAAAAAATATCCCTTTTTTTGATTTTGACCTCACATATCGTGGGAAAATTGCTCTTACAGTTCAAAAATCTTGACCATTATTTTGACAACATTTTTCATAAAACTAAGTTTTATGAATGTGAAATGGTGTAAGATATACATTTTTCGAGTTCACAAAAACTTAACATATCTGCCCAGAATGCTTTCCATACTGTATAATTGTCACTAAAAATGTCATATTGTCATATGTGTTCTTAATTTATTATACATAAGTATGACAATTTGATGGTTTTTCATTTCCGTTGTAATGCAGGACGACTTTCAGACTCTTTTTAGAGAAATCTATAGTTTTCATTCTGCAGATTTGTGATAGTAAATCCAAATCCAATAAAGAATTTACATTATTGCAGTTCACTATATTATTTTGAAAGGAGAACCAATGTTGAAATTCTCATACTTAACACGGGGAAAAAAATACAACATATTTTAGTGTCATTTTTGAGGAAATACCAGCATTTTAATTTTCAAGGCAGTTATTCTGACTGCATTTTAGAAAAAATAAGATCGAGCACCGGATCGTTAACCTGTTCTTTTGAGTAATATTATGAGGTTCAGTGTTCTCATATTGGAGATCTGGATTCTCTTCTTTAATTTCTAAATCATCACAACATTCTTCTTCGGCAGCAATTTTTTCTAAACTCCATGTTTCTCCCGGAATTGGAACAGATAACTCTACATTACATGGAATAGGTTTTACGGCTAAAGTAATACTAAAATATGCAACATATCGCTTGAATTTACTGTGTTGCTTTTTATTCTTATAATATAAAAATAATATTCTGTCCAGTAGTACGTAGACTCTCCATGCCATGAACGGCAAAAGATATATATGTTGAGGCTTCCATTCAGCCAGCTGCTTTGTTAAGTTACACAAGAATTGCAGCAGATACGAGGGAACCAGTACTTATCTTGATCTCGTACTATACATCCAAATATTGTACTCATCTTATTTTACCCTGTTCATATGATTTTTTTTCTGAAGGAGTAATATTTCTTTAGATTTAAAAATTCACCTCGCACATGACAAAAAATGTTAGAATGATTTATACACTACGAAGTATTTTTATACAAATTTCTAACAATACACAAATTAACAACTATATCAAACAAAAAAAAAAAAAAAATAGTACATGTCTGTATCAGAAGTAGGAATAAAAAAAACTAAGCGTACTCGAGATTATATTCGCATGAAAGCCAGGTCGAAACTGATTCTCTGATCTGGGTTATCCAGAGTGAAAATAAAGATTGAAATGACTGTATCACTTTACTATTTCATTAATTACGCTTATTAATTAAATCATATAACATTGATAAATTTATTTTTCCTAGAAGAATGAGTCATATTAAAGAGTTAGTATAGATATAGATATTATTGTATAATGTAATATCCTATTAGTCGTACTGTTCACTCCTCAAAGTTATTCAAGTCCGAGGCATATATAAATATCTTAAGACATTCATATCTCATTATTAATGTACAAATTGACTCGCAACAAATCTTTAGTCTTAATAGAGAAAATAGATCATTCACTACTCGTTTTTTACGAATGATAATTACTAAAAATGAAGCCTTAGTACAAATTTTGAGATCATATTTGGACTCAGCGTCAAAGAAAAGGCAATGTTACAAGCATTGTAGTTGTAGCAATGTTACAAGCATTGTAGTTGTAGCAATGTTTCATCAGTGTTATAGTTTTTTATTTGCAGAAAAAACCATCAAACTTAATATCTACTCTGGACTCTGATTATCCTCCTTGTATTATCGGTAGGTAATGTACTAATTAATTTTATTTTGTACTAAAATATGATTCGATGTTCTTTAAATACTGTTTTAGCGTACGGAGGTTTACAACTGTTAAGTGGTACAGCACCTTCTTTCTAATTCAAATGTTGCAGATTATACTTCGACCAGCACTTGTTTAAAATTTGTAATTATACTTCCAATCCAATTCGACTGTAATATGCCATCTTTTAACAATGTTTGATAAAGGTGAGTGATACAGTCATCATCTGCTTGAATGCAGTTGGATGTGAAATTAGTTACCGGTATCGAATTTTTTTCTTTCAATGTAGACAGAAATCAATGCCTTGTTTTAACTGGTAAGGGAGGTTATTACACGATGTACTCTGTTTAGTCATCAGTGTCTGTTATTGATTTAATACGGACTAATGAACACTTAAAATCAATTTCCTGCTGAAAGATTTTAACTAGTTGAACATGTTGAAGTGGTTTTCCAAGTTTGCTTATATTTATTCTAATTATTATCAATTCTGATATACTATTTTACATAAATATGTAAAAACCATAAATTTTAATTGTCAAAAGTCAACTAAATTATATAACATTTTATTTAAAATATTAGACAAAATTAATTTCTCTTGTTCAGTGAAGACTGTGCAAATAAAAAAAAAGAAAATGTTGCTTTATACTATCTGTGTTATCTTTATTATGGCTGCGACAAAATTAAATCTTTTGAGGTGTAAGTGGCAATTAGTAAACAGCTTTTTTTTATAGAAATGATGTTCATTAAATAGATATTACAGTTCATATAGTGATAGAATGAAAGTACATGTCACTTATAGAGTCAAATATCAACTGAATTTTGGTTTGTCATGTTAATTTATTTAACATTAGTGTGGTTATTGACAATGCATTCTTAAAAATTATCGTTGAAAATCTGTAGCCTCTTTGCATAAAGGTTATCTTCAACCGTTTAGTAATTTTACCAAGATTCATCTGAAAACTTAATACTATAATAAATTAATCACTACTACGTTCGTTTTTATAAAGGCGAAGTATCAATATTTTCTTAAACATATTATTAATCTTTACGTCTGTAATGAAAATTATTTTTATTGTAATAACAAATATCTTAGATAAGTTAATAATAAACATAGGCTGGCCGATGTAGTTACCATCTTCGGTTCTGATTTACTTGGTCGATTCCCGGCAAGTGTCTTACATTTTTTTCACCTATCATTTCATTTGTAGTATATTTCTTGTTGAGATACGTAATTGTAAAAAAAGAATTATTTTCTTTTATACAGTAAAGTAAACAAAATTGTTAGGTATTTTATTATTTCATTTGGAATTGCAGCCTTTTGTCATATAGAATTTACTGGATAAACATAAGTTTGAATGGTCCTCATTTTTTTAATTTTGTTAAAGTAAAACAGGAAATATATATTTTAAAGAAGTACGAAGTATAAAAATTTTAAGTTAAGTTTTGTAAACATGGCACAGTTTGTATATAATATTTTTTTGTATATAAATAATATAAGAATTTTATTGAAACGTTTCAGTCTGTCATTGGGTTTGAAAAACAACAACAAAGGATTTGGGAAACAAAGATTTCTCAAATTAGGTTTTAAAGAACTTTATGTACTTATTTTAATGCCCCAAATTAATTCTCACTTCTGAGTTCATACATTTTTAAATACAGATTCTGGCATGAATATCGGCATAACTTCATAAAGTGATTTGAAGCATTAAAATTTATATCTACCAGTTGTTATAATAATGGCATTCTGGATTCTGAATTAACTCTGTTACGGATTTGTTTCCTCATAAGGAAAAACATTTTTTACGTATATTATTTAAACTGTTCCATCCTCCTTTTAAAAAAATATGATTATTATTTTTTTTAAAACAAATAATTTTTTTAATAATTTACTGTAATTGATTCTGCTATTAAATTTTTTTTAGATATTTTTAATTCGTTAAAAAATGAGATTAAGTTATCTTTATTTGATTATTTTTTTAACAAAAACAGATATTAATTAAAAGATGTGTGTTTAGCTTTTAAAAAAACTAAAACGATATAAGTAGAGTTATGTAGAACACTACGTACAATTTTTATTTAAAATCCAAGAGAATTAAATAAACAAATGTTGGAATTATTTCTTGGAAAGTTGAAAAAAAAGATTATATCTGCTAAAAATGAGCAAACAGAAGAATAACATTTTCATTCTGTGTTTATTCACTTAATTTTTAATAGCAGAGCGTATGTAATTTTCTTTCTTTTATTTTTTATACTAACCTGTTTAATTCTTTTCAGTTCTTTTTAGTCACCTTGTAAATAAAATGAATTTTTTTAAGCTCTATATCGTTTGAAAGAAAGTACATTTATAAGTTTCTATAGAGTCATATTTCTTTGGTTTATATTCACAAAAAACAATATTTTTTTATAATAAAATAGTAAATACCTTAATTAAATTGCAAAGTTTTCTTTCATTTCTCTATTTTTTTACTTTTTTTTTTAGTTGATTCAAAAGTAAAGGAAACATATAAAGATTTATAAAAATAAACTAACCGAAATTAAGTGTTGTTTATTGTTAAAAAGAAAATGTTAATCATATAATTCGCTAATTGTAAAAAAAATGATCGACCTATCGATGTATAAATTTATATTAGATGTTTAACCCTGCGGTTTCAGGATTATTTTGTGAGGATGATTAATTTCCAACATAAACTTACAGCTTATATTAATATTAATTATAACAAATATTACTTTGGAAATATTAATTTCCTACATAAACTTACAGCTTAGGTCTGTGAGTATTATATTGGAATTTCTTTTGGTATGTAAATAGTGTTAAGCTTGACAAGAGTGTACGAACCCGGATTTTTCCGGAGAAAAGTAAAGAATCACCTCACCGCGAGGAAAGACATTGCTAAATAATTTCATTAAATTGTAATTTTCTTATTGGCCCACACATCGCTTTCTGATAATTTCGTTTTGTCCTACCTCATAAATTTAACTAATGGGAGTAAAAAAATTCACATACAAAGTAATGTCTTTTTAATTTTATGTTCATATTACCTAATTATCATTAAAGAAGTAATATATATAAAATGAAGTATGAAAATATCCCTACAAATTGCACCACTCATTGAATCCACGTAAGATGTTATGTCTAAACAAAACAAACCCTAAAATAACCAATTTCAAAATATTTGTTAACGCAAAAAGCTACATTAAAAAACTAAAATCAGGTTTTTAGAGTTAATAATTTTATTGATCCTTTAAAAAAACATTTCAGTGTTACATTTTTTTAATATATATACATATACACATTCTTTTTTTCATTTTTTTTGTTCATTTTATTTGGTTGTTTTGCATGTTGCAGTATTGTTCAACTGTAATCTTTTTGAACAAGAATTATGTATTATTGTAAGAGTTTTTGTTTGTAGAAAAGTAAACTGAGATATTATGATGTAAAATAAAGTTAATGAAAACCAGACAGATATAAAACTAATCATCTTAAGTGGTTAAAATGTGTTTAAAAGTGCAAATGAAAAGTTCTATCTTATCATTTATATTAATATTAATTATAACAAATATTACTCTGGTTGCACTGTTTTGTAATTGAACAAATGTAACATTCTCGATACGATAGATTATGCCTCATATACATGATGGATGTATAGTTTGATAAACGCTATAATATAACTCATTACATAACATCCCTATTAAATCAGAAATTTCCGTTTTTAATCGAAATGTAGTGGGTTTATTTATTCTCGTGTTTGAATTGTGCACAGTCGACCACATTTCAGTGTTATAATTATGCTGATGCGTTAAATGACGTAAAATACAGATAGTGATTTTAGTGGGTTGAGAAATAAATATTTCTAGTTATCTATTATCTTTCCTGTTCTACATGTCATGAGGCTTTAAGTGTTAATGCAGATTTGTATGTGTGAGAAACACACACACACACACACACAGAGAGAGAGAGAGAGAGAGAGAGAGAGAGAATCCTTCAGGTCAAAGATATAATTATATTAAAATAGAAATTTAATTTTGTCAGTCACATTAGTAATAATAATAAATACGCAATTTTTCAGTATAAAAAATATGATCGTATTGAAAATAAAAAAAATTAAATTCATTACTCTTAGGAAAATCAATAAAATATAAAACATCTACAAAAATGTAATTTCTGGATAAGAATTATTGGGTTACAGAAATGATACACCTAATTCAATGATTTAACATATATGTAAAACACGTAATTATTTAAATTTCATTTTCTATTACTGATTTTAACAAAAGCAGAATAGTTCATTTATAACAATGATTGACTCGCCTAACAAACCTATATTATCAATACATTATCTATGTTTTTAGTTTAATTTTCGCAAAGCGTTCTGATTGAAACGAGCTCTCTGCGAAAGTAGTAAACTTAAAAGAAAAAATAAAGCAGGAAATTTTAAAAACAAATTTGTGTTTACCCATTTAATTTGTTGTAATATTGCAAATTACTAGTTATAATGGTAGCGTCTTGTCCTTTCATCCAGAGGTACCGGGTTTGAATCCTAGTCAGGAATGGGTATTTTACACACGCTGCAAAATTAATTTATCATTCGTCTTGTAACTGTAAGAGGCGTTAAGCCTGTTGCTAGTAGGTAAACAAATAAATTATTACTATTGTTTTTTTTTTTTTGTTATTTATTATTATGAAAGTTATTATTACTGTTTGGACTATTTATTTCAACATTATGTGTTAAAAGTTTGTTATTGGGTGTAATTCTGAAGATAAACGAAATAAATTTACAACTGGGCGTTTTACCTCGTTTTATTATTACCGCGATTTTTTCGTTTTTGGAAATTATGATTGCTTACAAATCGAAAGCGAAAGCATTTATCTAGAAATAATTTTTCGATTGTTTTTCTCGTAAAATTTTACATTATGATCATTACCATATTTTCCTATTTAAAAAAAAGTTGATTCAATGTGGCAGATCCAAGATGCCGGAAAAAATTCAAAACTATAGAATAATAAGTTTGTAACTATGTATATTCGCTATTATTTCTACCTACTACCTCTATTTAGTATTCCTCATTTTTGAAATATCTAGCCGTTTCCATACTTTAATACCACTCTGTATACACTTGATTGTAGTATTAAATTATTTACGATAATTGGTGATATCGAAAAACTTTACTTAGATAAGTTTTAGGTCCTTATCAAGAGAATAGTAGGAACTTTAAACGAATTTTATATTTTACTTAATAAGAAAGTTATAGCAATATTTTGTTTTTCGAAGAACCCCCCCCCACCTTTTCCAATATATGTTTATATAACGTATAACTAAAATATTATTAGAAGAGTCTTTTTTTAAAATAAATTATTATTATTAAATATAAAACAGTAACTTAATTCGTTTAAATTGTTTATATGATTTTTACTGCTTAGTAGTTAATACAACCGAATTAAACAAAACAAAAATTATTAAATAAGCCAATGTGCAGTTACCATTTGGACTTGTTATAGATGTATGAAACCGATATTAAAGCGTATAAAAGTAAGAAATACCATTCAAGTCGGATTTAAAAAGAAAATTTAGAAATCTCATAGAAATCCCTTTTCTGCTTGAGACCAATTCGTGATTCATGATTCATACATATATATGGCCTACATTTTTTTAACGATAACTGGCGAACTGCTAAAAATATCTTCTAAATTAATTCAATAAAATTAGTAGTAGTAGATTTAATAACAATATTATTACCAGGCCAATTTTTCTTCTCATTAATTTTAATGGATTAATTTTATCAATTTAAAATCTAAAATGAAACACAACTCATAATAACCAGTTGATTTAATTTTTGTGATTAATTTTCCCACAGGAGTGTATGACGAAAAAAAATCTTTAAAAATAATAATGCAAAAGTAATAACCATTATAACAGCAGCACTTAAATTTTATGTAGTGATGCATAAAACATGTAAATATACGATTATTCATTCAGAATTTTTGTACGCTGCAGAATATTTGACAGTAATCAATAAGGACCTTTTAAAAGAAATCCATATGAAATAAAATAAATTTTTAAAGAAAATATCTGATTCTATACAGAACGATACACTTAATTTTATAAACGCTACCCCAGAAACTAAAAAAAAAACCATTCGGCTCGCCGGAAGGCGGAGGTAGATTTCACCAGTGCGAAGTAGGGGATAAAAAAATTTCCACCTTAAAGTTAAGAAAAACTTCAAATTTACTCAATACGACAATGGTTACATGTGAAAAAAATTTTCACATGTTTAGCATTTGACAAACCCCATCTTCTTACAATTCCAGGAACATTTTGGCCATCGATTGCCGTAAGAGTTGGTCATATCAAATATTGTTACAGACAAAAGTTTTAGGTATTGTTTAGAGGACTAACCGATTCGATAGTGTTCCAATTAAGGGAGATATGGTTTTTTTGTCTTTGAAATCTAATTTTTTCCACCCCCTGGGCCAATCGTTGATGAAATCAAAAATCTTTACGTATATAAGTTTTAGGCCCTTACCCAAAGATTAGTAGGAACTGTAAACGAATTCGATATTTTACTTAATAAGAAAGATATACCAATATTTTGTTTTTTCGTAAAAGCCCCCCTATTTCCACCCCCATGGTCTGATTATGCCCAATAACGAAATTGACCGAGATTTTGGGTCGCTATAATGTATGTATAAATTTGAAAGTGATTGGCCAAATATTACGGCAGTTATCATGTCCACAAGAAAGCGAAATATGTATATATATATATATAAACTTTTGAGCAGATGATTGTTTTGATGTCTGTGGGATGTGAAACGCGAAGATATGTCGAAATTTTCTGGAAGTCTAATCATGGTACCCATTACAATAGGTAGCTTTCTTATGAAATCTACCTAATAAACTGCAAGTACGTAATGACGTAATGACTTGAAGACGTAATCAGTACGATACATTATCGGACGTGTTGTCAAATCATATTTAAATTAATCCTGTTTATTTTTGCCCGTCAATTAACGCAATATCGTCCCATAAAAGATTTGCGTGGAGCCGGATCCTAAAGAGATAGATCGTTGTTTAAATTTTCATGATTTTTGTAGCACGCTATAAAATCAAAAACTATTGAGCTGATAAGAAAAATAATGTACGCTTTTTAGTTTTAAGATTCTTGAGATATCCGCAGTCTTGAACTAAAGTAACTCACGGTTTATTCTAACATAAATGTTAAACAACTCGGAAATAAAAGAATAAATACATGTATAATCATTCTACGTCAGTTAAAATATAAACGATTTTAATTTTTTTTAAATATAAATTTTAATTTTAATAAATTCTACAAAAATATTCGATAAGTATATGTGTTTTATATTTATTTATATTTGGATATTTATTCTTTTTGGATATTGAAGAGATATATGAAGATTATCGAAGAGATAACTTCCCCTATGTAATGATGGATATACTTAAGATAAATAATAATGTCCGTGTTTACACGTGTGGTCGGAGGTGACCGAGTCCCGGCGGGCTTCTCCTCAGGGTAGCCCCATTTATGCCAGGCAAGGATACAGAGTCCTGGTGGTGGTCGGTATAGGTGGAACGGCATAGCCGGACCCGACTCTGCCTCTCCCTCGTGACTAGTGACGAAGGCATCTCCCGAAGCTATGCTATGCTTAACTGCGGATCCGTCTCGGGGAGGCAGGGGAGGAAAAAACAAAAAGAAACTAATAAGCATCTAATTTATGCGCTTTCATTTTCAGGCTGAAAGAGTGAACTACAATCCGACTTGTACATTTTATAAAATAAATATTTATTTAAAAAAAAAAAATTAAATCTGTAGAAAGGCATAGATAAAAATTTTTTTATCAAGGTTATCTTGTTAAAAATCAAGATTTTGGTAACACGGTATAAATAAAAAAATTTCTAAAGTGATTTCTTTTTATTTTCTAACAGTCTAATGTCATATACTCGTACTTTCAGATCACCTATTTCATATATATATATATAAAACACATACACACAATAGACATACGTGAATACGCTGACATAAGTCTACTTAAATAATTTAAAATAAACTTAATCGTTTCTAAAATAATTAAGATTTTTCAAATAATTTTCTTTTTATTGCTAATGTTCATATTAAGCAATTCAATTATTATTTTCTTTTTTGTTTTGAATAAAGAACGTTACGTTAAAAACAATCTTGTTAAAAGTATTGAAAGAAAAAAATAATTGTAAATGAAATTATAAATTACGAGGTTGTGGTAGAATGAAGATTTTATATTAGAATTTAACCAGCAAAGCGGTTTTTATTTCTAAGCTTGAAATTGGTTTTTTCTTATTACAAAAGGAAAATTGAAAAATATATATTATTTAGTTTTGTACCTTTAATGATATCTTTTTTTATTTTCTTTTTAAATGAAATTGAAACTTAAGTTTGACCTAGTAATTTGTTTACTTATAATAAGGTCAATATTTTTAATATTAATATAATTATTATTAAAAAAAAATTAAAATTAAAATTTCCTAATCGGGAATGTGTGGTCTGTATTTCTCCTGCCTGGTTATGTAAAAGATAACTGATAGGAGTGAGCAGATTATTACAGATGCTGTTCAGATATGTTTGCTCCTATTGTAGAATCGTAATTAATAATTTCGTAATCAGTAAAATTTATTAGATATGCAAATTTTAGCCACATATGTGATCTTGATAATTTACGAACAACATGGCTAATGTCTCTAGAAGACGATTTCATAAAAAAGAAATAAATATTTATAAAAAAAATAAATTATATAATTTGATTCTTTATAATAGTAACTCAGGTGTAACAAATTTTATTAAATTTTACAGGTAGACAACCATTAATGGATTGCACAGACTTCGTGTAACCTTAAAAAAATAGTTCATTTATAAAGCCCCGTAGCTTTTATTAATGAAAAATGTTCAAATCGCAAATTATTAGTTCAAGAAAATAGAAAACATCTAAAATAATAGTGATATAATCAGCTGATTTACAAAGCCTTGGTAGCATTACAGAAGTGTTCTCCCTCAAGAATTATTGAACAGTCATTTGTTCATTTCCCTTCAGAAATTTAGCCTGCGTCAAATAATAACTAGCGTATTGGAAAAAATCGTAGAACTTGAATCGTCATATTGTAACAATTTGAATTCGTGTTTCAAATTTGTAATGGTTAACACATTTATTTACAATTTTCTTCTTTCCCGATAACCACGGATCTTGATTTAAAATAATCAACTGTACTAAAGTTTAAATTTCGGTCGAGTTTACGGCATACTTTTCAATTAGGTTAAATGGTAAAAGATGCTGCACGCCAATCTTTGAGATCAATCTAATGGTGAATTAGTTCATTTTGGATTAGATGGTTCTAATCCATGTCATTGTATGCTTTGGTCGTTTAGATTCATTTAATGTCCTCGTTTCTGTACCATACTTACGTACTTTACACTGCTTAGTCTAGACTAATTATTCTATTGCGGTAATTGATACTTTTAAATATTAACTTTTTTTTAACAGAACAAAAGTTAATTTAAATTTAACGTATGTGTCTAATATTTATTTTAACTATATTTGGAGTATTTTAACTTCGTTTAACTAATAAATTTAATGAAATTTGTATTCTGGTTTGGTAGTATTATTTCAATTAAATGGTCAATTACAAAGCGCAGTATTCCAATAGTGTCACACGATTATGAGAGTATTACATTCCGCTCACAAAGTGTGGATGCAATAACAGTAAAGGAATTACATTACATTTTCTATCTCTTTTCAACATTATATTAAGGAGAGAGAAATTTCTCCTAGTAATACCTGTATAAGATACAACAAATAAACTTTTTTCTAAAAGAAATTTGGGATTCACCTAATTAGGATGCAGAAAAATTATAGATAAACAAGTTTAAGCAGTATTATAATAAAGGTAAAGAAAAGTAATTTAATTTAAAGAAAAAGAAAAAAGGTGGTTTTATAAGGAACTGATTAGTAAAATGTAGTTTATATGTAACCAATTAATGTTTACTATTATTAAATTAGTGTTCTTAGCACTAAACTTTTTTTTTTTGTACTAATTAATATTAATAATTTAAAAGAAATTATTTACATTGCACTGAAAAAATTATGTTCACATAAATTCAAAATGGTCATCAGATCGTTCGGTAGAGCACTGTAAACTAAATAGTAAACAAACACAAAATTTATGACTTCACAAAATTCTCAAAAAAAAAAAATTATTTAATTATTTGATATCTACATTACCTGACATTATTTACTCAAAACTGTCTAATTTATGCATCAAAGATTTCCTTACTCCATGAATAACGTTATTATTATTTTTTTATTAAACTGCTTGAACCTTATCTCAGATAGTATCGGACAGACAGTAATAAAATATCTCAAAAGTCTTCCTTCGCTTTAAGGTTACACAAAGGGGTAACCTTTTGCGGGTTCATCACTCAGGTGATGAACCCGCAAAAGAAAACTTGTTAAGATGTCTTAGTTTTCGCTGTAGCATCAAAGAGCCAATTGATCAGCGAAAATACTTTCTTCCCTGTAAATGCATATAAATCATTATAAAACGCGAATCTTTGTATTTTTACTGCAACCACTTAAAAATTACTATTTATTTTATTTTTAACACTTGAAAGCACATCTTCACATTCATGCGTTCAAGTACTAGTCGATTATCCGAAAATAATACATTCGTTTTAATTTATTCCATTCTGCAAACCATAGAATTTACTTTTTATAATCTTTTTAGCCAAAATATAAGGAAAACTTCTGTCTTGATGTTTAAAAATGGGATTAATATCCCATTTTTATATTTATAATTCTCTTTTCCACCATGTTGCAAGTCTCTCTCGACCTCAACTACGTGGAATTGAACACTCAGGCGGCATCTGTAAAAGCCGCCGATAAATCTACCGTCAAGTCTTCCAAATCCAGACCATTCAGCCTTAGATTTGAAACACGAAGCCTGACCGAAAAAACCACAAATTTATTTCAGTTCGCATGCCTGTACAGTAAACGACCCTGTTACACCGGAACGTTACAGCGGTAGCGATCTCTCAAGCCACCAACAATCCCATACACATCAAACGATGATCGCTTGAGCATCATCGACTTAAATGTCACACCGCTTGATTTGTTTTGATTCACTCTCATCTTCCGTTTGGTCAGCCATTTGCCGATTTGATCTAACTCTGATTGTAATTTAGTCACGACTTGATTCGGATCTTCATAATCAGCTAGAATTGCCGCTCCTCAGCAAAAAATGCGGCATTGGCGTAATCTGGAGAAGGAAGGGCTGATGTGAAAATTAAATACAAAATTGAATCAGTCTGTTTGTGTGTGTGTGTGTGTGTATATATATATATACACAATTTTCTTAAATGTCATGACGAGATAATAATAAAGGACAATAGCAGAAAGTACCAAACGAAGTGGTTCACAGGAAGGTAGAACTCATCACGGATGCTATACGTAAGAATAGGATTTCTTTCTTTAGGCATCTCATAAGACACCGGAAACCAGATTAACTAGAAAAATTGTAGAGAGACTTTAGAATCAGAAGCAGAGCGTGGGATGGATTAAAGAATTAAGAGAGGATAATGAGGAACTGTAAATAACTGGATGATCTTCAAAACATAACTGAAAACATCAAGAAACTAAAGGAAAAGAAAATAAGATTTACACAAAAACAGACAAATGACACACAATGAAAAGGATATTTACATTGAACTGAACTACTACTTAAATTCAGACTTGCATGAAGAAAAAAATTTTCCCGACAATCCACCAGTTAGTTCAGTACACTGTTGAAAATGTCTGTATTTCACCGAGATCCACGTGCTAAATTATCGATGTTTAGCTAAAAAATTAAGATTTGAATATTTCTTTAACACGCAATTTATACTTAAAAAATATTAGAAATAAATCATCAACATCCAGAAAAAATGTTGGTATATCTTACAAGTTTCTTTGATTTTTTTTGAGGAAAAAATTACGTATAAATTTTTTTTTTCTAAAAATAAAAACCTGTACTTTATATTATAAAATATAATTTAGAAAGTTTGATCTACATTTTTTAAAGTGTGAAAATAAGCAGATGATTAATTTTGAATTTTAGAAGTTACCTTTTTTGGTTTTAACTTCAGTTAGTATATTTGCAAACTTGATAAAATAATTATTCTATTATACTTCAGCGTAGATTAAAACTCAATAAATTTTTATATGATAAACTTAAGTATGTTAAGCCATTATTCATTAAATTTATACAAAACTTCGATATGTAGGCTTTTAGAAATTGTTTGTAAATTAACTCCTTATCATTTGTTAGCAAGTACAATCACAACCACTCCACCACCTCCTAAACCAATACGGTAGTAATGAAAATCATCTCTGTTATCTAAAGCATAAATTATGCAAACATTCATGGCGAACTGATACCGTCAAACAACTTTTTTATTGGAAATATTTTCTTTAAATTTCAGAGCGCAGGAAGGATTAACAAAACTTAAATACAAAATAATTTATAAATACTTTCACTGCTTGCTTGCTTCTGCAGCAGTTGCGATCTTATGCGGGTACAAAATGTAATGTTAAATTGTCTTACAAACCCAACATTCTTCTGACCTTATCGTCAGAAAATTCCGCCAATTAGTGTCGGTGACAATATCTAAAATACGTGATCTGTGCTTCTGAAAGAGTATAGAGAACTGCAACGTTTTACTTAATACTTTTATTATAATAAAATAAATATTAATCAGTCTAAGTGTATATATATGTATGTCTGTATATTACAAACTAAAATATTTAAAAAAATTTTAAGTATTTTTTTCTGAATCAAAGATCTATTTATCACTTTTATATTTATTCATTTTACAATTTAACCTCCAAGAAAGCTTTTTACTTCCTTGTACGAAGTAAAGGAAGTATTGTGATCCCGAAAAATATCGGTTTTTAGATTTCAACGAAACTATCCATTTTGACTATCCCTGAATCCATTTTGATTAGTCTCGGCGTGACGTCTGTACGTACCTATGTATGTGCTTATTTATCTCGCATAACTCAAAAACGATTAGCTGTAGGATATTGAAATTTTGGATTTAGAACTGTTGTGCACCTCCCTTTTTGATTACAATAGACTGGGCCTAAAAGTGTCCAAAAAAGAGTAAAATCCAAATCGTTTGGATTTTGGACCTTTCTTAACTGCAGTAATAAGCCCTCATTTAGAGCTTTTCAATGATATATCATAAGTGGTACTTATTTTCATTGTTACTAGAGTTACAGCCAAATAAAAGTTCAATAAATGAAATATGTGGATCTTACAAGAGGAAGGCACTTCGGTTCGTTTCCGACTTCATTTCCTTTTTTTAAATTTAAATATATTGATTTATTAATTATTAACTTCTGATTGTAAAAAATGTTTTACGATAAATAATAATTCAATAATAACTACAAAAAAAAAGAAAAAATATCAGAAGTTGATTCTGAAATAAAATTTTATGTACACGTACTTTTCATTTAAAAAAAAAAAAATGTGTATATGTAATTTAATAGGCTACAAGGAAGTCATGTGATGTCCACACCAATTTTTTATATATATATTTAAAAAAATTCATTATTCAGTTTTAAAAAATAGGCATTAAAGAATAGAAGTTCGAAGATTCCAAAAACAAACATTATATATATAACTTGATTACTTCAACCGTAAAACGACAAGGACATTATAAATTTAAAAAATGCAGTTGGATATTATTTCTCAAATAATATGAATATAGAAAACAACAAAATTTATGATTAATGAAAATATACGAGATACGGTAAATTATATATATATATATATATATATATATAAAAATGAATGTTTGTCTGTCTGTACGTTTCTTATGCCTTCCTAAACTGTTCATCCGATTGCGATGAAACTTTGGTAAGTAGTTGTGCGCACGCCCGCAAAGCTTTCTGAATTAGTTTGGACCCGCTAGGTGGCGCTATGGTCGAGATCTTTTGAAAAATTGTATTTATGGTCCGATTTGGCTCATATTCAGAATATGTGTTACACGGAAAAAAATACCTCTGCAAAAAATGGATCCGTTAGATGACGCTGGGGTTGAGATATTTGGAAAAATTTATTTATGGACCGATCTGCCTCATATTCAGAATACATATTAGTTATGCGAAAAGAAAAATTTTTGCAAAAACTATACGCGCTAGTTGGCGCCGGTGTCCAGATATTTACGAAGGAAAGAAATATACAGACGACTTTCTTCTTTTATAGATATAAAAGCCAGTGTTCGTATGTGTGTCCGCTATAGACTAAAAAACTACTAGACCGATTTACGCTATCGATTTAAAAGGAAAGAGGGGAAATATGGAAAAGAAAAAAGAACAGGGAAAAAGAGAAGGAAAAAGGGAAATAAGGGAAAAGGTAAAAAGAGAAAAAAGTTTAAGGGAAGAGGGGAAATATGGAAAAAGAGATAAAGTGAAAGGTTAAATTTTATGAAGTTCCGTAATGTTAATCTTTTAATGTTTTACCAAACTTTCATTTATTCATTTAATATATACTCAAATCTAGCAATAGCGATGCATTGCCGGGTCTGCTAGTATATATATATAATATCAATTTAATCATCTTAATCTTTTAACTTTATAATTTGATGTTAATAATTTATAGCTAAAATCCTGTATAAAACTGTTTAATAATAATAAATAGTGTTGTAATCTTAAAATATATCGTTTGTCATTCAAGCTATTCGCTACTTTAAAAATTCATAGTGGTTTGCTCTTATCTTAATGTTACATTAATTTTATTGATTTTGACATTTATTATTGGTATGAAAATCTGAACTAGAATCAAGAAATATGGACTCTTTGAAGAGAGTACTCTGCTGTGTAAGGAAATAGAAAGTGACAACCGTATTTGAGTAAGCGTTGGATATAATCGAAATAATGTTCAAGGGAACGGTTTTATCTGGTGATTTGACAAGGCTAAGAAGTTTCTCTTCAAAAGTTACTTATATAACCTGCTATGATTGAAAAAAATCTTTATAATAATAATTTTGAAATGTATGAAATATTACTTAGAATATAAATTGGTTTTCTATTTTTAATGAATTTTATTTTTTTGTTCAAATAATTAATAAAAAATATCATTCACATAAAGCTTTATATCGTTAACAATTTTCATTACAAAATACTTTTTTTATTCATTAATATTACTAAATATTCCAATAATTTTAAAAGCGTTTCTCGTTTTTAAGTAAGATGGTAAGGATATTTTTGTGTTAATTCTCTTATTTTTCACTTGTTTTTTGAGATTATACTCGGGTGTATTTCCCGAGACAGTGTCGTTTATTTAACCTTCTTTTTGTGTTAGGTGAATTAAAATTTTTTTAACGTTATGATTAATGTTGAAACATTTTTTATTTAAATAAAAATGGTTTTGTGCTATCTTTCATCATTTTCAACTTTCCGTGTACATCTCTTGCTCAGTAAGAATTTTTTTTTGTATATGAATCATATTTAATTTAGAAAACTAAAAATTATACTAGTATTTATTACTTATAAAACGGTTAAAAGACAAAATAAAAAATTAAATTTATATAATAATTTTTTATTCGTTTTTCTTTACATAATCTACTATTTTTTCTTCTTACTTTTATCTGGCTATTAAATCTGTATGCAATTAAAAATATAAATCCACCCGTATTCAAGGACTTAGTAGCATTATCCTCCTCTGCTGGATCACATAATCTCTAAAGAATATTGTAAATTATTTGTTCAAAGAATATGCAGGCTACGGAAGGAAGTAAAGCTATAACTAACCGAATGGGATATAATAAACTGATTCGTAAAAGAAACTATAACTAATGTGGAATTTCTTCTGTCCGGGTTTAGAAAATTGCTATTTTTACCCGGTGCTGCAATTACTTTGATAAAAGTAGCGTACTTGGCATTGATAATCTTAGGTTTTGAATTGTCGTTAATGCGACGGTAGAATGGGAAACTTGCATATTCGTAAATGTTAAGTAAGATTTTCTCTCTTACACACATACACACACACGCACACACACACACACACACATACACTCTCAAAAAATCTCTCTCTCTCACGCTCTCTCTCTCTCTCTCTCTCTCTCGCTCTCTCTTTTTTTTTTTTATTGTTTCGAACTTATTTACTATCGGTTACATAAACATAAACCTTTAGTAAATTTGATTGCATCATAGGAGTCTAACGAAAACTATATAGCAGTATATTAAAAAATGTTACGTCAAGAACATAAAATCAGCAATTTTAAATGACTTTCAACATCACTAGAACAATAGAAAGTAAAGTAAGGTACCATAATAAGTAGAAGTATAAAAAAATCTCTGATGTGGACACTATATGACTTCCTTGCGCCTATTAAATTGCATATTCACATTTTTAAAACTACATAAATTTTATTTCACTAATAACTTACGATTTTTTCATATTTATTTTTTTATATTATTGAATTATTATTTATTGTAATTTTATTTTTACAATCACATGTTAATAATTATTAATAAATCAATATATTTAAATTTAAAAAAAAAACAAAAATTGTAAAAAAGGAAATTCGAACCGATGTGCTTTCCCCTTGTAAGATCAAAATATTTCCTTAATTAAAATTTTATCTGGCTATAACTCTGGAACCAATGAAAATAAGTACCACTTTTGATATATCGTTGAAAAGCTCTCAATGAGGGCTTATTACTGCAGTTAAGAAAAAGTCCAAAATCCAAATGTTTTGGATTTTGAGAATTTTTTTTTCATTTTTGGTCAAGTCGATTGCAATCAAAATGGGAGGTGCAGAACTAGATGTTACAACAGTCCTAAATCCAGAATCTCAATATCCTACGGCTAATCGTTTTTGAGTTATGCGAGATACGAACACACATACGTACGTACAGTCGTCACGCCGAAACTAGTCAAAATGGATATTTCCGTTGAAATCTGAAAACCGAACGTTTTCGCGATCACAATATTTCCTTTACTTCGTACAAGGAAGTAAAAATATATATTAATAAGAATGACATTTATTAATTAATTTATTTATAGCCTTCACATTATAAATATTTTCTGTTGCTATGTATTTTGTTAAAAATACATTCTTCCCTTAATTCAATATATTGTCTATACAGTTTAGAGCTCTATTGATCCCATTATGGTACGAGTTGATATTTTTTTTTTGGGTTAGATAAATGTATTGTTACTGGCACAATATTGGTTTTCGATAAAATAAAATTTAACAAATGATACACATAAAAGCAATAAATGATACTAAATTTGATTTTTTAATAAGAAATTAGTTAATATAATAATTTTTAAAAATTTAAAGTATTTATTACAAATTTGGAGTAGTAAATCAGTTGTTACTTTTCAACATTGCAATTTACGTTACGTTAACGTAGTGCAAATCTTCTCATATTAGCTTCTTACTTCAGCATACAAATACATTTGATTGATCTTAGATTTATTACGTATTGAAAAATTAAGATGTGGTATAAATCTTTGTTTCAAGTGCAAATTTTATTAATATTATTATTATTATCAATCATTATCACCATCACCAACACCACTAACATCATCTTCTTTTATTAATTTAGTTGCGTATTATTAGTTATTATGTATTATTATTATTAGTGTTATTTATTATTTTGAAGGTTGTTATTAGTTTGTGCTATTAATTCTAATATTAACTGTTAAAATTTTGTTATTGGATGTAATTCTGAAGGTAATACGAAATAGAAAAGTTACTTCGAGGAATTGTACCTCGTTTTATTACTACTGTGATTTTTCCGTTTTGGCGAATTAAATTTGTAACTCGGAAACAAAGGCATTAATCGACTCAGTCGTTTTTCTCGTAAAATTTTACATTAGAATCATCATAATTGTAATCACATTGGTTTGCTTGGCATTTCTCCCGCCACCATCTCATTCGGTCGCCCTGAAGCACAAGACCGAATGTCTGTGCCTCTCTCTCTCTCTCTCTCGCTCTTTCTCTCTCTCTCTCTCTCTCTCTATATATATATATATATATACACACACATGCACGAAGTCTGTTCAGAAATTAACGAACATTTTTAATTACGTGTCAACGGAGATTGTATAGTATAGTAACGTGCGGTTGGCAGCATTTTGACCCGCATAACCTCCTCTGTAACTAAGTTTTCTTGGATTGTTGGTATCTCGTTTAGTTTTCGTGTTATTATTATTTGAGTACAACGGGTTTAAGTGTTAATTGTGTAATGTGCGATTTTCGGGAGCAACGATACAACGTAAAATTTTGCGTGAAACTGGGAAAACTTTCATAGAAACGTTTCAACTTTTGAAACAAACTTACGGAGATGATGCTAGGGTCGTACGCAATTTTACGACTGCTTTTCATGATTTAAAGTGATCGTCAGTGAATGGAAGATGAGCCTAGATCAGAAAGGCTTTCGACTACAACTGATGACGTCCAAGTTCAGAAAATCAACAATCTGGTGCGTGTAAATCGTTGATTGACTGTCAAGAGTACTTGCATAGAAAGTTAGCCTCTCAATTGGATCATTCCATGACATTTTGACTGAAAAACTAACATGCATCGTGTTGCAGCAAAGTTTGTTCCTTGTTTGATGACCGAACAGCGCAGAAAGAACATCGAGTAGACGTTTGTCGGCAGCTTCTTGAACAAGCCAGTGACGATGAAACATTCACGCAAAGGATCATAACGGGAGACGAAAGCTGGGTTACGGCTACGACACTGGGACAAAAGTTCAATCATCATAATGGATTGGCAAAGGATCTTCACGTCCTAAGAAAGCAAGTTAGTATCGATCCAATGTTTGTTTTTCGATTTTAATGGAATTTTGAATCCTTGCCACAAAGTGAAACACCACGCATACTATCAAGGTGTTTTACAACGATTATGTGAAAAAATCCGCAATAAGACACCAGGGTTGTGGCGACACAACTCATATTTCCTTCACCACAACGATCCGCCCACAGTCAGATTTGTGCCAGAAATCAGATGACTGCCCTCCCTCAGTTTCTTAATCTAATCTTAATCTTTCTATTTCTTAATCTAATCTTAAATTTTTACCACCATATTTTTCCCGCCATATTGTATTAATTTTTTTTAATGCCACTACAATCATGTGACACATCATTTCCACCGGGAGTTTTGACAAAAAATCGATAGAGAAAACCGTTCATCAAAATCTCTATGTCGATGTTCAAGAGCTATCCAAAACTTATTTACTGTGCGTGACTTCTTTAATCAGTGTGATGTAAAAAAAAAAAAAAAAAATACTCAAATACAAGTATATAAACAATTAAGGAATATTTACAATTATATAAATACAAGTCTGATTATCCTGATGATATAAAACAAAATTAATTATTTTTTTTAGTTTGAAAAATATGATAATTTCTAAAATTTAATAATGTTAAATTAAAACTTTCACGTTTATAAAGATTTGCACGATAAAAAATAGTAGTAAAAAAAATATATAATGAAGAAAAAAGTAAAATATGAATACAGTTAATGGCTTATGGAAAATAATAAATTTAATTAAAATTGTTTTAAATCCAATAGTTTACATAGAAACATTCTTTTCAAATATTGTATCAAAATAAATGTTACATTACCTACCAATCAGATCATAATAGCAACAAAGTAGTTAATTTTATTTGAATCATGTGAGTACATTTTTAAATTTGTCAATAAGTTTGTTATTGATTTTTCATTTAAAAAATAGTTTGGAAAAGCAAAGGTCTTTATGAAAAAAATCTATAGGAATAGAAACAAAAGATAAAACCTTTATTTTAATTATTAAATCTTATAGCAAATTTACACATATTATAGGCTGTTTATTGCATTTAATTTTTACTTTTGAATGGGAATTCGAGTAATTTAATCATGTTAGTACAATTAAGAGTGACAATTTATGATTTGCAAAAATAATATCAATTTTAACAGAATAAAACCCATTATCCTATAAGTTAATTCATTTAAAAACCGACCCATTGACCTTATTTCTTTTAAATTATTTTTTATACGTTGATTGTGTATTTACTTGGTTTTCTTTAACTTTAAATGTTTTTTTCATGTTTGTCTTCAGATCTTGCTTCGTTAATTTAACATACTTCCTGACAGTACCGATTGATAAAATTTTGCATAGTTATTAAGGTCGGGTGACAATACAATATTCCACCATTACTACGATCGTACGGAGGTAAATTAAGGGTGGAAATGAAAGATCTGCAAAACGGCTATGCGGGGTTTTGGGGGTCTCAGATAACAAATCCGATAGCTGTTTATAGACATAAAAAAATGACAAAAACTTGGTACGGGAGTTTTTGTGGTTTCGAATTTGACAACATTTCATCACACACACACACACATATATATATATATATATATATATATATATATATATATATATATATATATATTATATACAGATGATTTTTGGCGGGCAGTATGTTGAGACACAGCTCCTTAATTAGTAATTGAATTAAGTAAATGAAATAAAAACTTCACTATTTCGTTAATTTGTATAGAACATTTTGATTGAAAATTTGTTTGATATTTTATAAATATATTAAAAATTTCAATGTACGATGTCTTTTGAAATCCAAATTAACGTACTAATTAAACTCGTGTAATGTATGATAATAATTTGATTAAAGAATGACTAAAAAGTATAGAGCAAGTTTTTAAACATTTTGAAAGAGTTTTGTAATATTATTTATTTGAGCTTTTTATTATTTTTTTTTTACGATTTGTTTTAATATCCAGTAAATCGGTTTCCTTTTGTGCACGACTGCATTGTAACGAACAACACTCTTTTGCCGCATGTGTACATGTGTTATGTTTTATTTTTTGTTATTGAAGAGGGGTTT
Source organism: Lycorma delicatula (assembly GCF_047948215.1). Lineage (NCBI taxonomy): Eukaryota > Metazoa > Arthropoda > Insecta > Hemiptera > Fulgoridae > Lycorma > Lycorma delicatula. The sequence goes on along the minus strand of NC_134459.1, from coordinate 125,092,899 downwards.
TCCGTGGAGGTGGGTAGTAGCAATAAATACCAGCTTTAGATGAGACTAGTCTGTGTGATGTGGCTTTATGATAGAAACTTTTAAATGAAATCGGATTATCGCTTTAGACGATTTGAAATGAATGAGTCAACGTAGGATCGGTTTTAAAGTGATCCGTTATTGTAAATGGCTAAATGGTTAATGGCTTGTCCATTAGAATTCACAACCCATTGAACCATTATCATTACTATTTTCCTCCTTTCCTAAAACCTCTTCTATACGTTCACGTTCATATAAATTACTCTTTTTGCTTTTAAATGGAAAATATTTAAATGTAAAATAGTTATTCTGCATTTATATATTAAATTGTGAGTGAAATCGTAGTTCTGTACAATATTACATACGAGCAGGTGGTCGGTATTAATATTTCTAGCCACGTAGTCTGTTCCCACTTTCCTTCTAATATTATTATTACCATATATATTACATATATAAATATATGTATATATTTTTACCCTTAGGTATTGACACTATCTTAGAAATTTAGAAATAGGTTAATTTATAAACTATTAAGTTTTACTTGTAACCAAAAGTGATACTTTATTAAAGAAATTACGCTCAAAACCGTTCATAAAAATTTTACTTAAAATCTAAACTTAAATGGCCGTGTCGATTGGTAAACGATTATCCTCAGTATACACTGCGTTAATAAACAAGTAAAGTATTATTTAAATATTAAAATGTATCTTAAATAAATAATTTAAAAAAGTGAAAGCAAAAACTTTTGCTTATTGTCTGTTACAAATTTTACTTATTTATTTAAGTTTTTAATTATATTTTTTTTCGAGTCTAATGATGATGATTGTTGAACAATGGGTTGTACCCATATAGAGTTAGATTTTAACTTAAATGTTCGTTTAAAATGTGAAATGTACTGATTCCATATTTCAAAACGTAAAGTGCTTTAAACCGTACAAAGTGTATTTTTTTTTAATAAATACATAAAAATTATTCAGTAACTTAAAATAGTTCAAAAGGTTTGTGTTTCACCTCTAAAAATAATGTGCTATAAATTTACTAAAATCCTATGAACGTTTTTTGTGGAATAAAATTTGGAAATTAGTATTTTTTTAAAAATTATCAGCTTAAATAATTTTAAACAGTTTATTATTTTCAATAATATTTTGAAAATTTTTAGCAGACTTTTATGTGCAAAAATATAGTTACATAACAATGAAGGTATTAAATATCTTCCTAAACGTTAAAAAAAAAAGAAAATGTTCCACCTACAGGTTATATCGTGTAATCTGATCTTATACTGGTGTATATTTTTTCGTAAAAATTCACTGGTGAAGTCATTTTGGAAATAATTATTTATGAAAATTAGAAAACAGTTAAGATATATACCTATTTAGAACATAATTCTAAGTAGAACACTGATACGAAATCAAGGGCACAAAAGTTAGAGTTCAGTTTACCTTAAATTTGATATTTTTCAAGATAGTTAAATTTATGATATCCCATATTTTGTTCTTTCATCTTGTTTTTTTAATACAGTGTAATAAGGGTTTAACTTAGATTTTTTTTAATGTAACGTGATTTAAATTCAATTTATGCAAATTCGACATCCCACTCCTACGTATTTATCCTTTTGTAATATTTAAAAAGCCGAATCGATTTCGATGAAGTTTTGTATCTTTAATTAACCTTTGAAAAGTGTATATAATATAGTTTCTGAGAAAAATAGGCTGAGTGATTTACAATCCTGTTCTTTGCAATATTTTACACGAATGTCAAAAAAAAAATTACTACTTTTTATGATTTTCGTTTTACCGCGTTAGATAGTAAAATTGTACATTAAATCCGTTGTAACTTCTAAGACTGCTTACATATGTACCAGTGTTTGCCGGGTGGTAGTAACCGGCCGGCAAATATTGAGTTATAAATGATTGTATTTATGGTGGTAGTTCACGGTGGTTCGGTTGTCTCCACCAGCCGGAGAACAACCAGTCAATTTTAATTTCCTCTAGTCGCCTTCAGTAGAAAGCTCGCTGGCCGTGATTGGATAAATTTATTGCTTCCGTTTGAGTTTTTTTCATCTTATAGTCTAGACCGACAGCCAATAGATTCAGTTGTATTTCGAGTCTATGTTGTATCACATCCAGTTTTCCAGATACCTTCGTTTGCTATATGAACTTAATTATTATTCAAAGTAAGTAAATTAATCACGAATGAATTTCGGTGTATATATGTTTAAAATATTCGCAATTCCTCACTCAGATGCTCTCATTTTTCTAGGAGGAACTCTGGAATGTAATTTACACTGAAACGTTACTGGTAAAACAAAATTTCCCACAAAACGGTAGGAGCTACCATCTTGTAGTTTCATTTCTTTACTGCTAATCCAAATATCTTTGACCCATCCACTCTCATTTTCTATCAGCTGCCATTATTATGGAGAGAAAAAAACCTGAACTTTCAACGCGTCTGAAGCCTCGTGCAGTGAACTAATTTTTGACAGTGGAAAAAGTGAGACTTTTCATCGAAGTATTACTACTATAAAGTCGATTATCAATAAAATTTCTTTCGTCAGTGTGAAGCTAATCGAATATTGAAGATGAACCTCTCATTGACAACGTCTGGAATTCAAAACAAATTTATGTATCTAGCCAGATACATAATCAAGCCTGGAGCGTGGCCTTGAAGCCTAGAGCTTGATTGACTGTAAATTCTGTGAGATACATAGTGACGTGTGTGTCGTGTTTGACTGTGCACACAGCTTATAATTCTACAACACGATATTGCGCGATCACACATCGTGTGCAACGGCCGAGGATCTTGTGAAGTTGAAATTTGGACCTATTCTACATCCACACTCACCAGATTTAGAGCCATGCGATTTTCACTTTTTTTCACAATTAAAGGGGGAAAAGAGGAGGTTCCTTTCACAATGATAATGAATTGAAGGACGCAGTTAGGTCATGGGTTAAGAATTGACGAATAACGTAATTCCGCATTCTTTATTGACGGAATGAGAAAACTGGTTCTTCGTTGGTAGAGAAATGTGTAATTACAAATTGTAACTACGTGGAAAAAAAAAGTAATTTTTATTGCAATTATAACGTACTTTTATGCCATCTTTTTTTCATTAGGCTATGTGTTTATTCGTGAGTTATCAGCGAATGTGCATTATAGTTCAGCCACTCCTCATAGGATGACACTTGGGTGTTTTGTTTTTTCTGCCTTTTTTTGTTTTGTTTATTATTTCAAACAATCATTTAGAATTTTATGATTTTTTATAATAATTCAGTTACAATAACAGATTTAAAAAAGGTAATAAAGGTATAAAAATAGTTTTCAGTTTTCAAGAGATAAAACAATAAAATTTAATTATTAAAAATTGTAAAACTTTTGTTTACTTGCATGCAACTAATATTATACAACTTATACTTTATTTTTTTACTGTTATTTTTTTATTTACTTTTATCGTATTCCATAGAATTAATCGTGAAAAAATATTAGACAAAATATAAAATTTTAAAGTAGTGGTGTGTCTCTTTCTTTTTATAACAGCTCAAACCTTTATTAGAGATCTTAAAGGTTCTTTTCTTATCAGAGAGCCTAATTCCCCGAGTACGTTTTTGCTAAAAAAAAAAATTGCTTCCAGAATTTATTGTTTATACTAACAAAATGTTTTATTGAGATTCAGTCTGTTGCTTAATATTTACTGTATTATCAAACAGATAAATGAGATGTCGATTTCAACAGGTTGTCAAACGTTTACATTGAGATCGATCAGTTACGGGTGTTTGTATCCATAAATGTTCTTTGAGTGATGAATTTCATCTATATACGTAGAAATAAATTTTGTTTGCGTTGTGTAATTTTTAACACTACCTAAAACTTCAACGTCCAAATCTTTACACAGTCACATCAAATATCGATATATGTCTTAAGTTTATTGAAATGTTGAATAAATGCTGAAATATATCTTGCGTCGCATACCTTGATATTGTAGAAACATTACTGTAATATGCTTTGAAACTGATAAGGGTCTTCTCAGATTTTTTTTTTTGTTTGTTTAACCTCCGGAACCACCGTTAGATACTGCTTCAAAGGATGAGATGAATTATTTGTAACGTGTATGAAAATGCCATGCCTGATTGGGATTCGAACCCGGGAGGTCTGGATGAAAGGCCGAGACGTTCCATGGAGGCTGGCGTCTTCTTGAGGTTAGGTGGATGCAAGTGGTATCAACAGATAGATGTCGAAAAACTGTCCGTTTGTAGAAAACAGTAATTAATTAATTTTGTAAATTCAAAGCACTATTAAGATATAAATAGACTAAATTAAACGTACTTTTCATGAAATAAGTGAAACTTTTAGCTTTAAGAATAATTTATAAATATTAGAAAACTTTTAAAGATTCAGTGTTTCATTTCAAGATAAAAAGATAGCATTTTATGATTGATTAAACTATTTATATTATTTAAGAATTTATTTAAGTCATTACCTTAAACTACAAAAACTTATTTAGAATAATAAATAAATGTTATAAATTATGTGGTAAAATGGACAGGTTAAAATAATTTACTATTTCTACATATTTAAATACGGTTATAGTATGCTGATCTGTTTTTTGAACTTCATAAATTGAATTTATAGTACGATGATTTGTTATAAACTCGCATTTGCTTTTCTATAAACAGCATTTAAAGTAATTTTTTTTGTTGAAATGGTGTGCTACTATTTTTTCGATGGTAGGAGAATCTGCACTATTAATATTAATGAAGCAAAGTACTCGTCTTTTCCGTCAACTATGTTGCAAGATTAGTATTACGAAAAAAGTAAATACTATCAAAATATTTCAAGGTAGATAGATATTTCGTGACATTCATGTTTGGGTATATTTGTATTCCGTGTTATAAATATATGTTTATTTTTATCTACTATAATGTTATATTAAAAAAAAGCTATTCTTGTTTTTTTTTTATTAAATTATAAATTTAATGATCGATAAAAACTAGTTAAAAAAAAAGAACATTTAATTTTAATTTCAAAATTTTAATCAATAATATTTTCAGTGTCATTTTTATGGTAATTTAAGTTCAATAAATAATCATTGAACCATTGAACATTGAAACAATAATTACATTTACGCTTCTAACGTTTGGTAGTTTCTGCTAAAGTTCCGATGCTAATGTTTCCCGCTAAAAGTAGTTATAGTAAAATTTGACCTATTTAAGTTTATATAAAAGCTACAGAACATTAGTATTATCATTAGTTTTCATTTATAAGATATCCAGAGTGGAATTTAATACTTTACTTCTTTATCGGTTTCTCTAAGCACCTATATTATAACATAATAATTATTAATAAAATTTAAAAAAAAATAATAGTAATAAAAAATGTTTATTAACTCGTTTTATTAATCTTGTTTTTAGCCTTTTAAATAATTTTATATCATAAAATACATATTTGCTACTATAATTTCCCGGTATAATTTGAAAAAAATGATCCTGTATTTAATTTCTGAAATTGTTTGTAACAGTGGATCAAGCTATCGTTAAATCACTTCTCTTCATAAAAATATACTCACCTGAACTAAATATATTGTATTTAATTGTATCTGTTTTCCTATTTATTTAAAATAGACTTAAGCATAGAAACTTTTTACGCTATAAAATGGAAGGTGTGTAAAGTAATTGCAATATCACTCACATAGCCTTGTTTTCTCTTTATTTTTATGTGATTTAATGATTATATGGTGTTAGTGATATAAAAACTTCAACATTTCGATTTTTGTGGTTGGGTACTCGTCTTGAACGATAACGAATAAATTTCAATAACCAATTCAGCTTTTAAATAACTAAAAAAATTTTAAGATTGATTTTTTATCACTGAAAAGAACATCACACCACTATATGGAGAAAATTCGGTTTTATTCAAAGGTCTTGGTTGTTAATTAAATTTATTTTATGTTACTATTTCTGTATTACATTACCTTTGTTATAATTAAATTAGTTTTAATCCTCATCCTGTTAATGTTTCTTCAATATATCTTCTTTCCTGTTTAATTTACAATAAAATATTTATCTAAAAATAGGAACTATATTTTTTATAATTAAATTACCTTTATCAGTATTTTAGATTCAGTAAAATTCTAACTGTACACAACTTTTAAACATGTAGAGTAAGATTTTAATAAAATGTAAAATAAGGTAAGGCATCTTCTGTTTTTCACTTCATGAAAAGTTAACTTGTTTGTGGTTTGCAGCTTTAAAAAAAACAGTACCTAAAAAAAAAGTTAAAAATAATACTCTGAAATGTACCAAAGAAATGTTTTGAAAAATAATAGAAGAATGTGGACCCGTGTTCCCAAAAATCTAAGTTTTATGAATTCGAAGTTTTGATGGAACTTATTGACTTTATTTTCTCTAAAAAGGGAAACATATTGGGAAAGGTTTTCTGTCCTTATCAATAAGATGAAATAGTTTATACTTTAATCTTTAATTTTTAAAAATATTTGTAACACTATTAAATACTTTAATTTATCATCATGAAACTATTTTAATCATTTTTTAGGAAATGGACATTATTAATTTAGAAACAGTTCATAAATTTGTATCGCTCTACATTATATCTTTCTATGTAGAATAACTAATTTAGATATAACGGCCATTTCATTCTATTGCAAAGGACGTAGAAGTAGTTTATCACCAAGATTAACGATTGTATAAATTCTTTAACGCCGAATCAAGTATTCCTTGTATGAAATGAATGGAAATTGCGAAAGACCTTATCTAAAAATCAGAAACTAGAATTTATTAAAAGTATAGATATCTCGCTTTTTCAAACGGTTGTTGACTCTCTTGTAACGAATTCTAACTATAATAAAAAGTTTAAAACGCACGTTAAAATAAATATAAAAACGCAATACAATTTGAAAAAATATTTTTCAAACGGGTAGTCAAATGTCTAAAAATGTTTAAAATAAATTTTGACTGCATAAACAGAAATTATTACAACATAATCTCAAAGTACAACAATATTTTTATTATAACCTTTGAAAAAATAGATAAAAAGATAATTAATTTAGTATTTATTAATAAATCCGTGTTAAATTAAAATAGTGTATGTAACTTATTATTTTACAACAAAGAAAGGTACATTAATATAATGTACACTAACTGTTCCGCTCCTTCTTATAAAGGTAACATATGTAAAGCACCTGATGTATAAGAGACATCAGTCAAACTTGTTTTCTCTGACAGTAATAATATTCATTTCACATTGTCTGTTTCTTTGGTAAACAGAAGCTCAGAAGTGTTAACTATAGAGTTGAGTAACCTCCTTCATTTCAACGTGCTATTGATGTGGAAGTGCATATTCATTTCGGTGAAGATAACAACAGGAATGCACTTCACTCCTCATTTTTATAAGCAAACCTGGCATGGAATGCTTGTTATTTTTAACTATGTCTAGGAATTTATTTTTCCCCCATCATTTAACTACTTATTCGATGTTGTTAATGCAATTATAATTGCTATTATTACCTTTTAATAAAATATCTCATTATTAATAGTAAAACTGGGGGTGGGAATACTATTAATGTTAAAACTGCTATATTAACTTTCACTATAGAATCTTACAAGGAAACTTGTACGTAGGAATATAAACTCGAAATTTGTAGTTAATGAAAAATATTATGCCGGGATTCGAGTTCGGGATCTCCAGATGAAAGGCCGAGATGGTATCTATCCACCATGGAAATCGTCTAATATTTACCTTTTATTATTTATACATGTTTTACAAAGATAAATAAATAAGATATTTAAATATAAAGATAAGTAGAATCACTTTCCTTTTCGAAAAAGATTTCACTTAAGAAATACACAGTACAATTGTATTGAGACGGGAGAGGATTTTGACGGTAATGTCAGAGTGTATAAATGAAACGAATCAATTTCTTTTTGTTGAGATAAAAAACTGCCGCCTGCAAAATCAGGCCACATCCTTAAGTAAAGGAAGGAGAATTTATTTATTGCCTGAGTCAATTTTTTAAAATAATTATAATGAATAAAATTTAATGAAAAAGCGAAAAATAATTTAATCTCTCGTCGTAGTCGCGAAAACTAATATTTTATTACTATCTACTCTAGAAGATAAATGAGACAGAGAGAACAAGAGAGAAATATATTAATATTTTTAAATATTAAATTAAATTCAAATAAAAGAATAAAATACAATTCAAAACAAAATAAATTGTATTGTTCCAAACCTCTTAATTTTGAAATAGTAGAATAGGGAAATCCACATTTGCCTAATTCCAAGTTTTATGGGTCTCAGTAGAGTTAAAACCTTAATTGAAATTTATATAATTTCATTTGAACCGAGAAAAGTTTTATGCAATGTCTAAGAAATGAATACAGAAGTAAGTCAACTGAAATTTAATTAAAAATAAAAATGGAGTGGAAAGCTGCAATCTGATTATAATAAAAATTACACATATCAGATATCTTATTACAAGTTAGTAAAAGTTTAAGATGGGCGACTATTCACTGAATTTTATGAATATAGGAAATTAATATTATTTTATTATAGCAAACAAAGCAGAAATATTCAATAGTAGTAAGCTTTATGATTTACAGGATGCTCAGCATCTTTATTTGGTAGATTAATGTTAAAAAAAAACTTAGGTTTATATGTTTATGATGTTATTTTTGTTGATATCATGATAAAACATGTTTTATGATATTTCTTTCTTGCTGTTATCGGAATTTAAGGTTTTTAAACGTCCTTTTCTTATTACTCGATTAGCCAACCAGACTTGTAAATTTCTGTTTTTGAAGTTTTATCAGTACGGTTATCATTTACAAAGTTTATCATTGAAGACGAGGTAACTTAAACAAATATTTAAAAAAATGATCTAATTCCTAAATATTATTCCTTAGATGTTTTTAACTACATACTGCACTTAAAAAGGTACCTAAAGCGCAGCGTAGAGTTGCTTAGCATAGGATTGAATTTAATACATTTTTGTAACTTTTTGCTATTTAACAGAGATAAAAATGGAAATCTTTTTAGATTAGAAAGTAATTTAGATGGTATTATCGAAGTTTAGAAGGGGCTCAGTTGACATGTAGGGTGATGATGGATTGCGACTGGCATATTGCTACCTACAAAGTCCGTAGCGGTATGCAGTCCCATATACTATTAGCCATGCAAACAAAGTAGTGCCATCACTACTTTATGCCGTCTAGTATAACTACTGAGGATCTAGGTGTTTACGAGTAATGATAATTTTAAAGTCTAAATATTCCCAAATACGGAGAAATTACAACATCTTAACAGTTTTTATTTGAAGATCTTCTATATAAATATAGTTGTATAGAGCTGAATTCACTGTTTGCTTTATCTAGTCCGTGGATGGATAGGTATTATCTATTTACATATCAGGTAATATATATTTACATAGGAATTCAGTTTGGAGTTTGGCTTTCTGACGCGTGATGTTTTCCGATGACAGTGCCGTGTTCGCCGACAGTGATATTCTCTCTGAGGCCACTAATATTCTGTATGATATTCCCGCACTGCCCAATCTTATGGTCTGAAAATAATTGCGGATAAGACACATGTATTAACAACAAACGGCTCATGCGCCATCGTCCAGTTGGATGGTGTGAAAATTGAAAAAGTGTGGGAATTCAAATATTTGGGCTCGCGTATCCAGAAGAAGAAAATAGCAACTTCTGCGGAAATCCACAGTTGAATCGGTCAAGCAACCACAGCATTTGCTTTCCTGAAGTAGTGCTGGTGGAAAAAAGCAGTATCTCGGTGAAGACCCTAGTTCATCTTTTCCGGACCCTAATCCTACCAATTTTATTGTATGGAGTAGAAACGTGGACACTACTTAAGACCGACCTGAGAAAAGTTGAATTGTTCCATATGCGATGCCCACGCCAGATTTTCGAAGTGTCACTTTGCAATCACATCGGAAATGAGATATCCACCATCGCGGCGATCAACAGCCTACAATCGAGGAACAAATTCTAAAACGAAGACTGCGATGATTTGACCATGTCTGCAGAATGACTGGAAACCGACTACGATACAAACTTTTCTGGCATGAACGACCCACCACCCATTGGAGAGTCCAACGAACAGTTCCAAAGATAATATCGATCAAGCAGATCGATGATGATATAAAAAAACCTCAGGCTGAACCTTAATTAGGCCAGGACAACTGCCATGCATGCAGGCGTCTTTTTGATGAAGTCAGACAACCACTGGCACCCACAGCAGCGTACGGGCTTAGGAGTTGATTCCAACCAAACGCCAGCTAGGAATCAATGAAGAAGAAGAATATATAATGGGAAATTTTTGAATTTCCTACATTACTAGAATCTATGTCTATAGATCTAAATGATTTATTAGTATTAAAACTAACGTCGGGTATTAGTCTAAATAGTTTAACGTATGCCATATTTTTTTTTTAAGTTTGAGACGAGTAGGTAAGTTTAAGAGTAAAAAAGACACTGTTTATGAAAATACGTTACAGAAAATCTATTCACAACATGTTGATTTATATTGTTATTTGCACAATAAAGTGGATAACGTTTTATACATTCATTGTAACAATAAAGCGTTATTAAAACGATTCTGAAGAATAATGTGAAAGGATATGAAACGAATTTTAATTTTACTTTTCACGTAATTTCACAATTATTCCTATTTTCAAATGACCAGTAGTGATGTGGTTGATGCTTGCAGTTAATGGGTTGTGGCGGACAGTTGTCACCGGTTAGATATGTTGTTACTACCCACTCTTTAAACGGTCGATGTTGAACCAGTAAAATAGAATGAATGTTTACCATTGGTGAATTTAATTAAATTTATGCGTTCTGTTTTTGTACGTCACATTTAGTAACATTAATGTATTGTTTCGGTTGATATGCCATTCTTACAGGGTTTATATACATACCTATTTATATATATATATATATATATATATATATACATACAATAACATATAAACTTACTATATTTATATTCCTTAGGAAAATAGGAATTTTGTTGAGTGAATGTGTGTATGTATATATACTTGTATATAAAGTAACAACACATTCTTTCTATATATATATATATATATATATATATATATAGGAAGACTATATGTATTTATATATACGGTGAAGGAAGAAAGACTTGTTATTTTGTGACACCCAGATGTACTCATACGAACCAGGCTTCGTCTGTTGTACTTAATTATCTTCGTTCATACGTTTTCTTTTTTCGAATTCTATTTTGATGAGATATCTTAAATTATTATTATTTTTTTACTTATCTGCTGTAATTCTCCATTTATTAATAAATAACAATATTATCTTTAATATATATTATACCAGCACAGAATAATTAACTAATTGTTACGTATGAGTAATTAATACAACGTAATTAATGATAACTTAGACATGAGAATAAACTCAGTAGTTGAGGTGAGAAGAGATGAGAATGTAAGTGTGGTGGAATCTTGCAGTATTATTAATCTTGCTACTAACAGTTCGTTTCAGTATAGTAACTGAAATGAGTTGTTTCTTGGAAATTTATCATTTATAAAGATTGTATAGATTTTTTTTTATTTAGTATAATTTCCCGTAGTTTTGTATTTTTCTATTTGATGATTAATTCTATTTGTAATAAAACCAACTTCACAAAAACCACTATAAAAAGTTAGTGCTATTTTTAAATTTCGACTTCTTGATGTCGTCGCCAAATTAAAAAAACTACGACCGGTTTAATAAACCCTTAAAATCCACTCCGAATTTAATGATGATATTTAAAAAACTTTTTCAGTAGTTGTTTTACTTACCAAAACACTTTTATAAGTTGATTTTATTATGCGTTTATTTTTTTAATTTTAATTTACTTTTTTTAGTTTTTTGTTTGTACTAGATAACACTAGAATATCGGTTACATTTTTTTTCTTATCTAAAATTATTGTTACAATCGGTTTCGTAGATTAGAAACCATAAGTAAATTTCATAAAGATAATCAAGTTATGAAAAGTTTCCCTTGAAACACCTTAATTATATTCTAGACAACACCAGTAAATCAAAGGTAGATTAAGCATTGATAATGTCCAGCCAGTAATAAACTAGAAATCATAATAATTCCCATTACTGCGAATAAACCACAACGTAAAAAGAAAAATAATAACGTAGGAATAAATAACATTAGAAACATAACATAACATAAACATAAATACTTTGATGACGCACAACTTAAGAAGAGAGGCCTCATCCTGAGTATTACTACTGGCTTCCTAGATCCAGTACATGTACCTGCTTTAATCGCCTTATATTTTTCCCATTGTCTAAGAGGTTAACAGCTAGTTTACGTGCTAGTTGTCTTATGTTGTACTTGGTTTGCAAATCGATCTACTTTCTCTAGAACACACGGTAATCCTTACTATTCGTGAAGTTCGTTGTTCGTGAATTTCGTTGACTATGAAGCCTATGTAATGTATCTCACATATTTATTCTGGAAACGCTGAAAAATCTATATTGCTAGTCGTATCCCAGGGTTGGATTCTATATGTTCAAACCGGTTTTCGAATCACTTTGAACAGACGTAGATTGTTAGATAGGAGTAGTCGCTATTCCCTGCCTAATAACTAGTATAACCCCTTAAATTTGATATCTAGCTATTTCCTTTTATCCTTAATGCAAACCTTCCGTGTTAAACGACGATCTGTGTGATTACATAATTATTGTACACTTTCAGCTTGCGGGATGTAACCTTCATTTGAATGGATTCCTGGGCAGGTACATATTCTCTTTGAGAATGTTATGTGTGTCGATTTCACTTGCTTAAGCTTTATTTTCCATTTCTTCAACCACTAGGCTAGAAAGTCTAACTCAGATTGCAACTTAATCAAGGCTTCAGTTGGATCATCATCGATATCCACGATTACTATTTCGTTACCAAACGATGCAATAGTGTAACTGGAGGGTCCGTAGTGATGGAGTAAAAGATAAGTCCCAACAATGAGTCCTGAGGAACACCCGGGGAAGTATTAAAGAAAGCAGATAACCCTCCCCCCCCCACCTTGTATTTAATCTGGGAGAATCATCCCACTAACAACGCAATACTAAATAAAAAGGTTGAGGTAAATTTGTTTTTAGTTTGTATAGCAGACCAGACAGCCAGATCTTATCAAATGTTTGCTGTAAATCTAGAAAGGCTGTCGAACTTTTTCTCCTCTAAGCGGTTGATGACAACATGAATGTTCCTGTAAGTCTGTTCAATGGTAAAGTCACCACGACGGAAACCGAACTGGTGGACAGGAATAACTTGTCCCTCTATTAATAAAGGCCATAATTTCTGAAGGAATAGCCTTTAGAATACCTTCGGTATAATTGGTAGAGGCATCTTGGCCTCTACGAGGACATGCCATGCACGACTTGCTTGGGTTAGATACCATCACTACTTAAAACACTTGCCACTCTGACCGGTAACACTTCTTTCGAAGGATGTCATTGAACAGTTGAATCACATAAATTACGGCCTTAGGTGGGAGAGCAACGAGCAATTCAGGGGTCGAAGCCTCTTCAGGCATTCTTTGAGTTCTGCTCTTTTTCAGTCATTTGCAGCACTTCCCTAGATGAGAAAGCTTAATTGGAAAACTCATTGGAATCGGGCTGTTTAAGAAGTCCAGAATTTCCTCTACCAGTGCTGCAGAAGAAAGCTTAAGTTTTTATCTTCAGCGCTGCAGCTTAAGAGGCTGTAAGATCGATCGCATTTGACTAGCAAAACGTTCAACCTTCTCATTGTCACTTCTAACCCAAGACCAATCTGACTTCTTTAGTGGAGGGAATTGAGGCGATGGCCAATGAAATTTTCTCGTGTCCTTCCACGAAAAATAGTTGTCTCTTTTTTACAGGCATATATATTTTTTTTTCGAAAATACATATATTAAATGCATATTCAGGTCGCTCATAAGATCGTATCGAATGAGCTTTTGCCGCGATAACTTCCTAGGATCTCAATTTAAAGTTGATGAAGATCCACGTTTTCTACCAGCGTTAGTTCCACAGTCGTAATATCGATTGCATCAAATCGATCAGTTGGCTGTTGATCCGTATTTAAGTTACTCTAGGTTATGAGTGTGTAGCCTCAATCTTTCATCTGGAATTTCCGAGTTTGAATCCCGTTCAGGCATGACATTTTCACACGCTAAGAATTGCTATTTAATTTCATCCTCTGAAGCAGCGCCTAACGGTGGTCCCGGAGGCGAAAAAATGTTATGGTTGTAACCTTCAAACTAAATAAAAATAAAATCTTAATATCTAACTAAAATTAATATTAATAATGTTAGACAATTGTCGTACCTTTTTCAGTAAGTGGGTACCACTTTTTTCTTTATTTTTTCAAAAATAACAATAAAATATTAAATACTTTTTTAATCAAAGTAAAATAACAATAATTAATATTACTGTATTTTGTTTTAATATCACTTTCGTTATTAATAAGTTTTATATTATTTGTTGATTTATCGTTAATTAGACTAGTTTAGCGCGCGTAGGTTATGCTTGTTTAGGTTATGTTGATATACGTACGATTCATCATTAAAAGGAATCAGAATAATCTAGTCAAACATATCCTGCGCTCGCTTCGCTCGCTAACCTTGTCTAATTAAAACTTTAAATATATAAATTATACGACTTATTAATAACAAAAATATTTAAAATGAATATAAAATGTTAATTATTACCGTTTATTTATTATTATTTTTGATAAAAAAAACCTGGTACCCGCTTACCCAATCGGCTCAATTGACCACCAATATAAAATTAAAAAAATTTTAATTAATTTTTTTTTTGTATTCAGTCATTTGACTGGTTTGATGCAGCTCTCCAAGATTCCCTATCTAGTGCTAGTCGTTTCATTTCAGTATACCCTCTACATCCTACATCCCTAACAATTTGTTTTACATATTCCAAACGCGGCCTGCCTACACAATTTTTCCCTTCTATCTGTCCTTCCAATATTAAAGCGACTATTCCAGGATGCCTTAGTATGTGGCCTATAAGTCTGTCTCTTCTTTTAATTATATTTTAATTTATAAACACTCATTAAAAAACAAATTTAACCTTTAATCAGAAGCAATTTTTTTACACCACTTTCACAAATAACAGCTGATGATTAAATAAGGTTATATTTAAAAGAAAGTAGTTCGCAAGAAATACGAACGCGAAAAACAGCCTGGCGCGGTTACCCCGCCACAGTGATTTGAAGCAGGCGAATAAAAGATCTCCTTCCTGGGTTACTTGAATTGCTTGAATGCCGATCCGACCCAAGGCAGCAGGAGAAAAAAAGAAGAGGTGCTACCATTCTGCTGCAGAGATTGAATTATAATTTAATTTTAATAATTATCTCGGTATTATTTTAGACACAATTTTTTTTAAAAAGACTTTCCAGTGAATTTAAAATTTTAAATGACAATCTTTTGTAATTTATTAAATTTCGTATAAATAAATATACTTTTGTTTTTTTAATTTTTTATTTCGATATATTATATTATATATTTTACAAACAGTTTTATCACTATTGCATGCTTATTTTATTTTCCGAAAATTTATAATATGTACATAACTTTATATCAGTTTTTTTCGTGTGGTTTAATTTTATATTATCTATAAACCACAGAGCGGAGATGCTCACAGCGAAGGCCAGGAGCTGTCCCCAGAGTACTTATGAAGCATCATACTCCAACCACTCGAACCGTCTATTTTAAAAACTTTTGGCTTTCTATTAAAAAAAAATGACGTTTTCCATTTTCGATTGTAGTTTTTATCACCTTGTCATATACATTCTTTAGACATTTCACTCTTCGAACTGAAGTGATAATTTTAACTCATTTCGTATGAATCGAGGCTGCTGTTAAAAGCGAAAGCATATGTTGCGTATAAATTTTACTTGAAATTCCTTTTTTTGTAAAAGTATAGTTTAAGTTTTACCTTAGTGTTAAATAACAAAAAAATTGATAAAACCTAATCCTTTTTTTTGGGATTTCACGCATAAGGTATTATGTTACATGTTAAAGTTTCTTTTACAATACCGTTGTACATTGTAAAGTAAATATAGTATTTTATATCGTACTTAAATAAAACATTTTTCTTACTCTAAAACAAACGAAATACGAGTAATAAAATTATTCAGAGATATTAATTAAAAGAAATTAAAAACTTTGTTAGATTTATAATATTAATATATTTAAAATAAAAAATAAAGCGATAATAATTACGTTTAATTATTTCCTTCAGAGGTAATTTAATCTGCGACAAGGGGGATTCCTAAAATCTTTCTTATTAGGTGATAAAAATGTATAATCTTTTTAAGTAAATAAGTGGTAGTGAATACTATAAAGGAAACATAGAATTATAGAAAATTATCATATATCAGTAAAAGTACAATTTACTTACAATGCTACTGTGCCAATACTAAGGAATCAAAGGTTAACGAATTTGGTTGTTGAAAGACTATAACGGGTAAACAGAAGGAAAAAGAAAAGGATATTGCGGCTTAATGATTTATACAGATTATAGAGAGGTGGAGAAATTCATCAAACAAGTGAAAACCGAAGTATTTACAAATATAGTTATGTATGTTGCAGCAGGTAAGTTATTAAAATTGTAAATAAACAATTTTAATCATTTTTTAATTCTTATTTGAATATTTTATTGAGCACAATTTTATTATTATGAAATAATATTTTTAATTTTATTGATTGTACGTAGATCGTCAAGAAAGTAAGAACCGCTTGCGCGCAACCTCACTCACAATGGGTCAAAGTCAGCTGGTCTCAGTTGTTATTCTGCTAGTGCTGAACAAAATTTCTTAGCTATACTGTGATACAGAGTGATTTTGCGTGTGTTTATAATGAATAAAAAAAATTGAAAATCCCGCCGTCTGTGAAGTACAATCGATCATATGGTTTTTGAATGCGCAAGGTGTATATCCTGCGGAAATACATCGTCAGATTACTGTCGTGTATGGTGACAGTATAATGAATGATGGAAACGTAAGGAAATGGTGTCATTTATCTACGGCAAGGAGAGCATCTGCTCATGACGAGTAACGCTCATGAGGTCTTATTCTCATTATTGAACAACTGAAAGAGCAAATTGACAGACATGTTTAAAGAGAACTGGCGTTTCACATTAGGTAAACTTAATGCTAAATTTCTTGTATGTTCCCGGTCTCTGTTACATGAAAGTGAAGAAAACGTCAAGATATTTGTTACTGAATGGTGTAGTAAATTATACCAGACTTCTTTGACGACGGCTTACAAAAACTAGTGTCATGAGTTGACAATTGTTTGAATTAGGAAATGGATTATGAGGAAAATTAGCTTAAAAATGTAGATTTTGATTCATGCATTAAACTTAAAATAAGTATAATAAATTTGTTATAAAACGATAATGGTTTTTACTTTCTGAACAAATCTCGTAATATTGTAATTATTAGATATAAACTAATAATGTAATACGAAGAGTAGTTGAATTGAAATTAAAAGTTTCAAGAATTCAGAAATTACTATTTTTTATGGCTGTCAAAATAATTGCATTAACCTTCAGCTTTCCGATTGCCGGTAAATATCTCAGTATCATTTTCGGTCAGGGTTTGTATAATTCGAAATCAATATGTGGAATAGTAAATTTTCTTTATTTTCACAATATTGAAGAAGAGATTTCGTAATATTGATCTGTATGAGAAAAAATAATCATTTTATTATTTCATTTATTTTTTATTTTTTTTTTTACCAGTATCTGAGCTACTAAATTTTAGATTAAATTTAAGGATTATTACAAATCTAGCTTCAGTGTGATACTACCAAAGTCATTAACTTGGAAATTGGGGTAAATTAAAGTGAAATTATACCATCTCAGCTAGTTAAGTTAAATGAGAAAATCGTCATAAAACCTAAGTATAATTTAAATTGCAAAATGCTTTTATACATGAACACATTATTGTATATACTCTTTAATAAAATTTCGAACATAAATATAATATTTTGTTTAACAAAAGGGGTTTTCACTTAATAAAAAAGTAATTTTGTACATAATTTTGCATAACATACACTTAAGTAAATTTTCCGATGCACATTAGCTCATTCGAATAATTATTTTCAGCTTTTATAATTATATCCCTTTTTTGGATTCGACCTACTTACGTCATTCATGATTACATTATCTTTTTACATTTATTTTTTTCTCTCGTAGTTTATGTTTATTAATATACGGTTATTGTAATATAATTATAAAAATGTTATTTGTATCTAAATGGAATAATTAAAAAGGAGTTTCGCTGCAATAAAAAATAAATGAATTGCTTAATTTGAAAATTCATTATTTAATAACAAAGCCATTATATTTTGTATTCATTAAATGTAGTATTAGTCAAGGAGGAAAAATCATGGTTGAGATCGATATTTGAAGATCTGTATAAATCCTAAAATTAATCTTATTATTTATAATTAATGTATAAAGTCTGTTAAGGTATTATTGCCAATCTTTTTCCTTTGTCACATTTTTTGTGACTGTCATTTGACGATTAACTTATTCGTTCCTAAGTACCAAACGCGTGAAAAACCTCTAATTTTTTTTTTGTACATTTATTTATCTTTTATTATTTTTATTAAGATTCAGTAATTTATTCCTAATTAGAAGATTACATACTTTACCATACTGTAATTTTATTTAATTAGTAACATCCTGTTGATTTACTTGATAAATCTACTCATAGAAGAATAAATTTTAACTGTTTTGTGTATTTATTTGATACTTATTTATTTGATATTTATTTGATCTCTGTTAAAATGGCTATTGTGATGAATTGTTGACCTAAATATTTCTTCTAGATCCATCGGAAGTATAATAGATATTATTATCTCCAAAGTTTTTTTTTATTTTCTTTGTGAATCCATCCATTTTTAGTTCTGTTTATAGAAACGTTCATAGAACATGTGTGTGAGTAAACTTTGATGAGTAACATGGTTACATATATATATATATATATATATATATATATAGGGTGTCCCATATAAAACGCAATCCATGAAATTTCAAAAGTCAAGCATACTCCCCTACTCGTTACTGAAATGGACTCGTCCAACATCTGAACGTTGCGGCGACGCAGTAGAACACTACCGATAGTAACAACAATGCAATCATAACGTTCAGTGTATTGCTGGAGACAAGGTGGTGTTTTCGCTAGATGAACGTGTTTTCATTGTTGAGTCGTACTTCAGCACGAAATCAGTGGTTGCAGTGCAAGATTTGTTTCGCCATAAGTACCCAGATAAACCAGCTCCTAACAAAACATCAGTATTAAGGTTAGTTGCAAAATTTAGAGAGACCGGTTCTGTTAATAACAAGGAACACAAATGATCTGCGTCAGTGTTGAATACAGATACAGTCACTGAAATCAGACCGATTACTCGCCTCCCCTAATAAATCGATCAGACGTTTGTCTGGTTGAAATTAATTTTTCTAAATCAACTGTTCATCGGGCGATCAAACGATTACAATTACGACCTTATCGCATTCAAAATGTTCATCAACTTCTTGAGCCCGACAAAGAAGAACGGCTACAATATTGTCAACGGTTCCGTCGATTTCTGCGTGAGGGAATTAATGTTATGGATTTCGTTATTTTTCACAGATGAAGCACGGTTTCATTTGGATGGCTACGTAAACAGCCAAAACAGTAGAATTTGGAGTGCTAAAAATCCCACGTTTATCACGAAAAACAATTACACCCGCAGAAGTCGGGCGTGTGGTGCGCGATATCGCGGAAGAAAATAATCGGTCCTATTTTTTTCAGTACACCATTAATGCAGAACGATATCAGGATATTATATTTCAGTTCATTGCACTCTTGGAAGAGGAAGACTGACACTGCTGGCTACAACATGACGGTGCGACATCGCACTACGCAGGTTCAACTTCTGATTTCGTTGAGAAATTCTTTGGTAATCGTGTTATCGGTCGATGTTTGTGGCCACCAAGATCTCCAGATTTAACTGCGGCGGATTTTTTTCTATGGGGTTACCTCAACGAAAAAGCCTACAGCAACAAACCACGAACACTTGAACGATTGAAAGTCAATATTGAACAAGCTGTATTAAATATCCAGCCACAAACTTTGAAAAAAGTTGCAAGAAACGCTGTAAAAAGAATTGAAGCTTGTATTCAAGAAGATGGTGGCCACTTCCAACATTTACTCTAAATGTAAGGTAATGAATGGTAATAATAAAAATTACATTTACATTTACACATGCCTTTTTATTATTTCAATACTTACCAATATAAGGTTGGGTTGGTTTTATATGGGACACGTTTCATATGTATGTATGTATAAAGTTATATATGAACGTATGTATGTACTTTATTTATATATATCTTTATGTATATGACCGTTTTATTGACCCTCATTATGTGCTTTTAGCAATACGATTTACTTGTAGTTCCTTACTTGGAACCGATTGTAAATAAACAAAATTAAAGCAAAAAAAAAGCTGGTATGTACTTATGTACGCACGTAAGAATTTATACTTCTTTGGCGTGAATAAAAAAAGATTTTTTTTACAATCAAACAAACTTGAACTGAGTGAAAAGATCGATAGACGACATTAAATACCATAAATGAAAGTTTGAATAAATAACACTTAAATTAAATTAAATAATATTTATTTTTTATAGTTTAAAAAGTATTGAAGTGTTCGTTGCCATATAAAACAAAGTTCATCGAATATATTTCGTTTGGTTTCATTAATTCTTCGGATGACGATTGAATAGTCACGAGGGTTATCAGCGGCTTATGGTGAAAAATATGATACAAATATATTGTTTTATAATAGTGTATTTTATAAAAAATTTTTTTTTGGTAAATTTAAAATTATTTATGCAAAATCAAGAATTTATCTGATGTGTGCTATTTCCGTACCATTAAAACAATATAATTTTACTCATAAAAAATAATACTTACATAAATATAACCTCAAATCTTCATACATAATTTTCAAAAAAAAAAAAAATAATAAATGTACGCTACCATATAAATAAAGTTTTATTAATGTGAATAACAATATTCACAGTATAAAATATTCGTCTTCAGAAATCCCTGTACATAAATATATATTTATTACGACTTAATATCTGTTATGTGTACAACACGTGCTGATCACAATTGCATTGAGTGAATGACTGAATTAGACACTACACGGATGTGCGAGCAATCTGATCCACTTGGGTCTGCGCAAATCTTCATGGTGTATTACATCGGCGCGCGCAACTTCCGTAACTTGCTGAAAATACACTCTGATCAGTTTCTCCTAACGCGCCAAAAGAATAGCTTCAAAAAAGAAAAGAAATCTCGTTTCGCAGATAAAGAATTTCTTTAAGTTGAACAATTTCATAATGGTAACTATAAGATATAATTTACAAATTTGTAAACTTTAACCAGATTTTTATTTCGGTAGCTTAATGAACTTTAACCATATTCAATAAAATTCTTATAGACTTTGTAGATAATTATATTTTGCTACATTAGTATTTGTTCTCGTTTTGCTTTTCCCGGTAAATTGAAAAAAAATATATATAGAGCGATTTAGTAACAGAAAAAATGTGAATTATTCAATATTTTAACGTGCACTAGGATTTATTTAATTACTTTGTATTTTACTTTTAGCACAATAGCGTTTTCCAAATTGTTTGTGCAAAACTAGACATAACATATTTTTGCAACGTAATGATTTCTAAAGAAAAAAAAACTTTTTTATTTTATATTTACATATAGATATTATATTGATATACCGAGTCCAGAAGCTGTGGTACGGATCGTAGTTGAGTGTTTTTAATTTCCCGTCTAGATAATGCTTTAGCAATGCTGTAAGCTCTAGAAGGGAAATCATTGTAATCGGTCTAATTTGAGCATATGCAGTTTTCACCGGATCTTGACGTTTTGACACCTAAACAAACCCAAAAAACCGGATGGAAATTTTTCGTATGTACGTGTGTGGATTCGTATGTTTGGTGTTGGCCTCTAAATTATCCTATATCTTCTGAAGTATTTACCGATTTTGACCAAACTTGGTTGGATTACTGCTATATATGGGGCATTTAATTTTTAACTTCAAATGACAACGGAGTGAGGCTGTAGAGCAAGGTAACCCTCGGTATCTCAAGATTTCGCCTAATTAAGAAATATTTTTCTTAAGCACATATGTGAACAATTAAGAATAACAACACTTACAAAAAATTGTTTTTTGCAAAATTACATCCCCTTCCCAAAAAATGCTGTTGTAGCCGTCTGCTACGTTGTGACGTCACAGGTGAGCGGTAGAATTAAATAAATGAATAATATTAATAGTGTAAAAAAGTAACACGGTTTGGCCGGGTCTCGAACACGATGGCCCAGTTATATCGGTACCTGGTGCGTTAAGTTTCGCGGTTACACCAGTCTGCCTACCGTACAAGCGAAATTTGTTCAACGTAAGTTGTGAAATTACATTAGTTTAGTTAGTGCCGAACGTCGCCGCTAGTACCGCTGCACCCGCGCGAATTAAATACGGTATGCGCGCGCGCTTTAGATACAATCGTTGATTTAAATAAATGAAAAAAATATATTTAAATAAAGTGATAAATATTTTTAATTAAATTGTGTGTGTAAGCCGTCCTTCAGAAATAACTCACAATTGTAGGACTTCCCGGAACGCGGCTTTAGCCGCTTGACAGGAATGTTCTATGACTGTGTTGTCATCTGTTTTGTTGGTGGTCTTCGGTTCAATTCTAAACTAGGGTATAATTTGTCTGTATTATTTAATTTTTTTAGGTTTATACAACATATTTAATTTGTAATGCGTCAGTCAGTAGCAAGTAAATGTTATTAAAACATATTAGTAAAGAAAACAAACTTTTTATCTTTCCTTTAGTTGAATGTAAAGTAAAGGTCTAATGGTATTATCAATAATGCCTCAAACTTTTGTGACTGGATATAACAGTCTGTATTTTATTACGTTGAATTGTAAAGTATAAGTTTTGCCATTTTCGTTTAGAAAAGTTTTTATATCTTTAATATTGTTTAAAGTAATATTTTATAACATATTTTTAGCTATACGTTTTTTTTTTTTTAATTTGCATTTATTAAAACGCTACGGTATTAGAATAAAACAATGCAAATACATTAAAATGGATTTATATTTGTGATTGAAAAAGTACTTCTCTTTTTAGGTATAATAGCTTGTGGCATTATTATTGTGTATTTCCATACTTCATTAAAAGTATACAGTGACGTAAAACGGATACGATATATTCGTACAACGAACGGAAAACTCAATAATTTCCATTTTAATTCCTCTTCGTGTGTCTCTTTCCTGTCATTGTTAAATTTATTTTCTTGTAGATATATATTTTTAATCGGATTACAGTTGTAAACTTTTTTTTTAGAATTGTGGTTTTTTATTTTACAAGGACATATCCAGTGTTATAAAATGTATTACACGAGAATTTTTTAAGACGTCACCGTCTTGTAAAACATTTTCAATGTAACCGAAAACCGAATTTCAACTTAATCGTTGATTTTTTTCAGTTAGTTCTGTACTAGAAGTAAAAAGAAACAGTAAGAAGAACATAAGTCTTAGGTATGGTAAGTAGTCATGCTTACCTTCCTGAGATGATTCCGTTAATTGAACCTTAATTGTAGAAAAATACTTTTGATACGTGCATTCAGATTCAGTTTAAAGTAATTTCACTTTTATATTAATTAGATCGGCTCTGATGACATCCACTAACTCGTATTAATTGTTTTTAGTTTTTTTTTATTTTTATAAAAGATATTGAAATAATATTTCAATATGAAATAATTGTTCAACTCACCGTGTTGCATTTGCGTGTGTGTGGAGAGAGAATATTAGATCTCCGATTTAATTTACGAAGGCAGACTGAAGAAAGATTTGACATTTGAAGAAACTTTCAACGTTAATAACACTGAAAGTAGTAAAATATTTTTTCAGTTTTAAGTAAGAAATTTGATGTGAAGTCACCACATGACTTCCTTGTACGCTTCGTAATTACATATACACATTTAAAAAAAAATGAAAAGTAGATAAAATTTTATTTTATCAATTACTTCTGATACTTCATATTTTTTTTAAATATTATTATTGAATTATTATTTATCGTAAATTTTTTTTACAATCCGAGGTTGATATATTAATAAAACAATATATTAGATTTAAAAAAAAGGAAATGAAGTCTGATTTGAACCGATGTGCCTTCCTCTTGTAAGATCCAAATACTTCATTAATTAAAATTTCATTTGGCTAAAACTCTGGAACCAATGAAAATAAGTACCACGATATATCGTTGAAAAGCTCTCAATGAAGACTTATTACCTACAGTTAAGAAAAAGTCCAATAACCAATGTTTTTTTTGTATTTTGGTTTTTTTGGACACTTTTGGTTCATTCGATTGCATCAGAAGGAGAGGTGCACAACTAGATGTTACAACAGTCGTAATTCCAAAATTTCATCATCCTACGACTAATCGTTTTTGAGTTATACGAGATACATACTACGTACAGGCGTCACGCCGAAACTAGTCAAAATGGATATTTCCGCTGAATTCTGAAAATAATTTTTTCGCGATAACAATACTTCCTTTACTTCATGCAAGGAGTAATTAATGCATTTAAGAATAAATACATTTTTGAAAAGAAGAAAGGGTATTGGATAATAATTTTAAAGGTAGTTCAAAATTAGAACACGAATTAAAATGCAAATGTAATAAATATGTTGAAGTTAAAAAAGTTTAACGTAGACTAAAACGGAAAATGAAGTTTTGATTAAACCGATAAAGTAAGTAGCTGAAGAAAAAAGTGTATTAGATAGGAATGAAATACGGTAGCTTCCGTAGAATGTACTCATTTCTCGTAAGTTTATGTCACGTTTTAAAAACTTAAATTTGAAATAAATTTGTAATCATATTATTCATGAGGAAAAAACTTCTTGGTTACAAATAAAGCTATTAAATATAAATAAATATGAAGAAACGAGAGATAGCAGGACGAAAAAAACTGTACAATTAATGCTGATGTTTTTCAACTTGCATTAGTTGGTCATATTTTGGACTTACTGTCTGATTTCGTCTAATTGTACGAATTAGATTATCGTGTATTTTATACGAAATTGTTATACTTTGATTATCTTACAATCAATTATTAAGTCGGTGAGTTTTAAAGTAGAATTTTAGATGTGTTTGTTTTTATACTACTAAAATTATCATAAAATATGCTTTTTAAGTAAAGATTCAGTTGTAAGTTGAGTTTACAGGCTAGTTAGTGGAGAGTATCCTGTTTGATTACACTTACGGTAGGAAAAGCCGAGTATTACAGTTGGGCTCAGTTATAGAGTGTAAGGGTTAAGAGTTAAGAGATGTTACTCGTTAAAGTAAGGGAAGCCTCGTTACGTTAATTAACCTACCTGTTCTCACCTAACCTTCTAAAGCTTGCTTTCACAGAGGTCATCTGATTCATTCTTATGTCTTTTTTAATTATCTTTCTTATAACAGAAGCATTTTTTTTACTGTATGATTTTGGTTAAGGAACTCGAAGATTTTTTTAAATTTTTGTTTGTACTCAACAAAGGTATATGTAATTCTAATTATTCTAGTTTACGATAAGCATTGTGAAATCTATTTTTTCCTTACGTCTTTACAAATGATTTTGTAGCTTAATAACCTCCTAATATGGATAAAAAATCTAAATTTACTGTATTCTTCATCTATTTTGTTTTTATTTAACTTTTAGGTTCATTTCCGTGTTCATATTCTTAAGTCATCTGAAAAGAAAAATTTCATTTTTTTTGCCTCTAACCTAAGTGAATTTTACACCAGTTTGAAGCACATAAAAAACTACAAATATATGTATTCTTAATATAATAATATTATTTTTTTTTTCTAATTTTATCGCATGACTAATGTTATGGACCGATAGTATTTCAGTTATCCATAATTTAAAAAAATTCAGTAATGAAACGAATTTTAAAACTTAAAAATACTGTCTGATTCTTTTTAAAATTATAATCTTATTAAAACATTCTCATTTTACTATTTATTAGAAATATTCTAACAAAAATATATAGTGATTAAAAAACAACTACTGTTACGCCACCGATGAAATAATAGTTTTTTTTTAGATAAAAATGTGAACAAATCAATATTTCTACTTCAAAATAATCAACGAGCAGCATTTTTAGAAAATTAATATTAGTATCTTGTCTTGTAATAAACAATTCTCAATAGCAGGTATGCAGTCTATTACGACATATTTCAATATTTTCTTAGTTTAATATTTATTTTTAAGTTTTGTCATTGTTTAAAAATATAATTTTTTTATCACGTAAAAAAATAATTGTTACATTTAAAATGCACATATCAGATTATTTTAAATATTTAATTTAAAATAACAATTACTTGGAAAATTACTGATTACCGGAAAACTCATCTTCAAAACCGCCTAAGCTGGGTAAGGCTAATGAAAAAATATTGGGTTAAGCAATTAATAAGATATATCTGTAGAAATTT
Source organism: Lycorma delicatula (assembly GCF_047948215.1). Lineage (NCBI taxonomy): Eukaryota > Metazoa > Arthropoda > Insecta > Hemiptera > Fulgoridae > Lycorma > Lycorma delicatula. The sequence goes on along the minus strand of NC_134459.1, from coordinate 125,066,272 downwards.
TTTTTTTTTTTCATTTTACTTCGCGCTAAATTCGAGTTTGCTTAAAAATTATTTATAAAACTGTACTTCATTCGATTATTTAAAAATAAATTTAAGTTACAAAATTACATCGAGAAAAACGAATTATAGTATAATTATCCCCTTTATGCTTTACCTCATTATGTAGCGAATAATTAAACTTAAAAAATATATATATTTATATCTAAAACGATTTAAGTATAAAGTAACTAGCTACAATGTTATACAAAAGAAATATAACACTTTATGTTTTAAAATTAATAGATAAAAAATTGAAAATCAATAGATAAATGTTATTTCAGTTTGTGGATGTATATAAATTTCTACTTTTATCAATGCCAACGAATTATTCAGCTCTATTTTGCTGCGAGACTATTGTATGAATAAATTGCATTAAAAAGTCAGTTTTGATGAATAAATTATTTTCAAATTTCATTAATTAAAAAAAATAAACTGAATTAACTAAGAAATTCTACATTATCAAAATAAGTGAACGAATTTCGTTATATCTGGAGACCCAGGTATACAAATATGATAAAATTTTTTTTAGCATTTAGAAGGAGTACTTAAAAAATCTACTGACATTTTTCCCCTACTAAATGACATAAATATTAAGAATGCAGTAAACTACAAATCGTTTCATTTATGAATGATTTGGGTATTTAGACGTAACTCCAAGAAAAACTGGGGGAAAAGGGAGAAAAATATGGGAAAAAGGGTGACTAGTGAAAAATACTCGTATACGATCTACCCGTAGTTATAAGAATCGACAACCAAAACAGATAAATAAATATATAAAAACTGTTCCTTTTCGTAATTAAATGAAATAAATAATTTCAGTAAATAACGACATCATAAAATTGCGTTGCTAATTCTAAATTTCCCATTTATTCAGTATTAGTTTTTGAGCCGTATTGTAGTACTCTGTGATACAATTGCATATTCATACGAGAGCTTAGATAAACCTTACATTTATTTGCATATTCTACTCATGATTCGGTATTATATTTAAATTTTATTATTTACTTGGACATTTATGCAGTGTATGAATAGAGACAAACTAGTCATGATTAAAACCTAGTATACGATTTGTATGTAAAACCTGCCTAGATTTGTCAATTAATTAGGATTAGAATTTAATTTATTAGGAGTTAAATAAACATGTAGGATATAGAATAACTATTTTAATAATGTTGTAAACGGAACTATATTAATTAGTACAACTAAATACTTTATAATAATATGGTAGAATTGTTTTGTTGCTATGATGATGCATAGTGTAATAATATGTTTTTATGACCGTGAATAAATACGATTTACATCAACTCAGTTTAGTCTATAACAACTCTGCAATCTGTAATGGAATTCAATTGTCCTGCATTAACTAGAAATTACGTCGCCTACATTATATAACATGGATATAGTGTGCGGTGTATATTTAATGGGGGATTGAACTACGGGAGTGTGAGTTAATAATGATATGGATAGGAAAGGTTATCAAATATAGGCAATTATGATTATTAGTTTCCTTAATAATCTGCCGCTAATCTGAGTCATCAGGCAAATATAGTCAAATACAATGCACAATTTACATTTTGTAGTATTTGTGCATTGTAGTTTATGCCACAGCAATTTCATTGTCATATTAATGACTTAAATATCCAAACGTCTATATAAGATTAACTTAACGGTATGGTTATTTTTTATTTTCTATATGAATACCTTAGAAACACAGTTAAATACTTTAATTTTAAAATCATTGTCACTAAGAAACGATTTATCCTACAAAAAAATCAATTATGTATATATAGGTGATAATTTAAGTGTGGAAACAGCTTAAGCTGCTTCCACACTTTTATCAGTCGTAGAGCTTTTTACCTCTCCGACATGCAGTCGGAGAGGTATTTGGAGACAGAAAGAAATACGGTTCTACATAGTTAAAAAAATCTGCATTACAGTGGGTTTTTAATTTTTGTCTGCCATCTTGGATCCGCGATACTGTACTGTTGTAAATTAACGGCTGTTTCAGTTCTTAAATATCACCTGGTGTATGTGTGTGTTTATGTGTATTTTATATACAGGTTGATTCAAAGAAACGGGAAATTTTGAAAGTTGTGTTGGTAGCCGTGGGCGATTGGTACCACTTGATAAGTGGCGCCAGCCTCTCTAACCTAACCTCCCATTTTGTTGTCATGGATCCTTGGAGTTGTGCGCAACGTGCATTTGCTATCAAAGCGTTTTACAAAAACAATGACAGTGTGGAGGGAGCGCGTAGAGAATTTCGCCGTCATTTTAATCTGGGACGGCACGACCGTGTTCCATCAGCACATGCAATTAAAACATGGATATCTAATTTTGAGGAAACCGGTTCGGCAATAAAAAGAAACCTCCAGGACGTGAGCGAACCGTCCGTACACCACAGAATGTTCAAGCTTTACAAGATGCTGTCACACAAAGTCCACATCGGTCAATCCGTCGTCTCTCAGCATCTTTACAATTGCTTAGTTTAAGTGTTCGAGAATGTTAGTGAAGGACTTGCAATACCATCCATACAAGTTGCAGATCGTCCAGGAACTGAAACCGAACGATGCAGTTGTGCGAGCACAATTCTGTAATATAATGCTTCAGAAGATAAATGATAACGAAGAGTTTGTTCACGAACTGTGGATGTCAGACGAAGCGCATTTCCACCTCAGTGGATTTGTTAACAAGCAAAATTTCAGATACTGGGCTCAAGAAAATCCTACGCAGCTACACCAGCGTCCGTTGCACAGCCAGAAAGTGATCGTGTGGTGTGCTATGTCATCTTACGGTGTTAGAGGCCCTTATTTTTGAGGATGACAACGGTCTTGCGATTACAGTGACGTCGGCTCGTTACGTAGCCGTGCTTGAAACCTTTGTTGTGGAACAACAAAAGAGATTTCCACCAATTCTTAACACAGCCTGGTTTCAACAAGACGAAGCAACGTCACATACTGTACGAATATCGATGGCAGCTGTACGCCGATTGTTTGGACAACGTGACATTTCACGAAATGCTGACATTAGATGGCTTCCCAGATCGCCTGATCTCTCAGCTTGCGATTACTTTTTGTGAGGTCACCTTAAAAGCAAAGTGTTTCACATTAGACCTGCTACAACGGAAGAACTGAAGGCAAAGCAATTGTGGAAATTCCAGTTGAGATGTTACAGCAAACCATTAACAATTTAACGAAGAGACTTCGTGAGTGTTTACGTAGAAGAGAAGGTCACCTGGAAGATGTCATCTTTAAAAAATAAACTAAAATGTATGTATCCTAAAATGGCAACAGTTGTACAATTACATGAAATAAAATTCATTTTCTAAAAAAGGTTTTCATTAACGTTATTTAATTTTAAAATTTCCCGTTTTTTTTTAATCACCTGTATATATATATATATATATATATATATATATATAAAATCATTATATAGGTATATTTAGTATATTATATTTGATATATTATATGTATATATACACACATAAATTCGTTACGTTAAAATACAATTTTGTCAGTATGGGAGGAGAATTCATAGATCGAATTTATATCTGCTTTCTATTTTTTTTTTTAATTATTTAAGAAAATGATTAAAACTATTTTCTTGAAGAAGTTCCAAGTTTTTTTTATTAGAAGAGCTAAAATCCTTCGCTATTCGTAATTCGAAAACAAAGCGTGTCCAGGCGTATTTTTATATGAACTTTTTTTCATTATTTTCGCCAGTAGTCCATGTCCTGAACGTTTCTTCGTGGGACACTCTGTATAACGCCTTAAGTTTGACCTCATTTCACCGAAAGAACTGAAATCCGGGCGAAGGATTTTGCTAGCCGTAACTCGATAACAAAGCGTTGTCTGACTAACTCTTTTACCTTATTTCATGCCCTAGAATCAGTTCCCAAATTATTTCCCTTTCTTCCTGAATCACTCTGTATAAAATCCATAGATCACCGGCAGTATTAAACATACAAGGAAAATCAGTAGAATGAAACCGACAGTGACGGCCCGCGTATAAGCACTGTGGAACTGCAGCATCCCTTATTTTCACTTGATATTATCGATAACATGTAATATAATGTGTCCTTTTATTTAATTCTTTCTTTATACTTGTACAATATATATTCCTTAAACTTAATTTCAGTAGTTAATGAAAACGATAAAAAAAATCTTTATATAAAACTGTGCGTTTCACATTTCCAGCGGCACGGTGTTTCGCTGTTGTGCGCATGCACACATGCTGCACGTGAGGCTGCGAGGGAGAGAGTGCACTGTCGCTCCCGCAGAGCCCATTTCGCAATTTCTTTCTCATTTAGTTGGCCGGTGAAAGGATCAAATGATTTCATTGCAAAACGTTCTTAGTTTACTGAGTCTCCTAAAACTCGATGCGATACAGTACACATAAGATCAATCGTTTCTTCATTTAATAGTGGTTCCAAGATCTCATTTGGATTATTCATGGACACTCGGCTGTTCTGGCTCTTGACATGCCCCGATAAATGAAATCATATTTCATCTGGAAAGAAAATTATTACATCAGGAATGTCCTCTTTTTTCTCATTTATAAGAAAAATAAAATAAAAATTCACTGGCCATATTCAACAAGATTAGAAAAATCAGTCTTTTGTAACTGATATATGGCAGTTAATTTATTTGAATTTTTTAATGTAGAGTTTTAAGTGTTTAGTCAGTGCTACTATTCCTTGAGATTTCTGCTTGTTGTGACAATTTTTTGGGCTTTGAGCTATACGTGTAGAGATATCATCAAACTTTTTCTCTAACAGTGTAAATGATCTTCTCACTTGAGGGAGTGATAGAAATCTAATTTGTCAGAACTTATTGACCAAGTTTTGCGAGTGGAAAATCTGTGTCTGGAAATATTTTATTAAGTATTTTTTTCACTTCTCACTACCACACCGAAACACATTTTCAACAATTACCAAACACTGGAAACAAAAGAGTAAACAATCGCTTTAATCTTTATGGAAATAAAAATTAATGTCAACAAGGAAACATAGAAATCAGCTGTTGAGCCATTAATTTGACAATATCAAATTGCTATTAATATCTGACGGTATCAGAAAACAAGGTAAATCATATTTTATTGTTTTAAGATCCATATGCTTTTATTTAAATGAGCAGTTACATATGGAATAATGCACATTATTAAATCTATTTTTACTGTTCATTAATAAAGGAAAAATCCATGAGTTTCCAACAGATAAAACTGTATGTATAATCAATGAATGTAGATCTCCATAATTAGGAGAAACCTTAACTCAGTGATCTCGTTTGTGGTATCTAAATTTCATTGTAAAAATGAAACTAGAATATACATTAAGTTTAAAATTATTAAATACTTAAGTTTTATAAGCTGATGAAGTGATAAGTTATAATTTAATAATTATGTTAAAAATATTTGTTAAGTCTTTAGAGCTAGGATGGACTGTATTGATCGTCGATTCATATGAAATAAAATGAAACCATATTCATCTATGGCAGTTGAATTTATTTCGTACATTACTAAATAACACTAGTCACAGTAGACCAAGAAATACATGACCGCGCCAGACGGGATTCTTCACTAGAATGCATGGTATGAAACTGATTCGCAGGCCAGCGCTAATAGAAACTAGAGCGCAGCACTAGCTGGCTCAAACTAGCAACGGAACAATATTTAACTAGCAAATTTAAGAAATAATTAAAATAATATATTGTTCCATTTAGTAAGGTAAAAATTTAGACAGAATATAAATTTTTTTAATAAATAAAAATGTTTGTATCATTGTTTTCATTAATATTACTATTACTCTAAAATAACAATCAGTCTCTGTTTTGTTTTAAATTATAAATTATCGTATATCTTGATTATTGATTACGATGAAACTATATGAATTTAAATGATGTTGGATACTTGTACTGTTGTTGCAGCGTAACTAGTTTTTATGAGTATATATGAGTACATATAACTTTATTTAATATATTCAAATATGTGTATACACTTATAAGTATATGAATATATATATTTGTACAGTTCAATGCTTTTTGTTTATTAATTTTCTAGTTCTTTAACTTAAAAAAGTATATATTTTGGATGATACAATTTCTCCTTGTTATTAAAAAAAAGAAGAAAAATAGTATTCATATTCTTGATTGTTATAAGATTTTTAATACAGAGTGATTTTTTAGTCCTGTAAGTCCTGGTAAGAATGAATCTGTTCGTAACACGACCGGAAACGGCACAAAAGTTTACACAGCTCAAGGAGAATCAACTCACACTGCCGTATCTATACCGGTTGAGTAGCGCTACCAACTTCGTGTCACAAAACAAAATTTCCCTTTCTTAGAAAAAAATTACCAGACATTAACAATTGGGTAACAGGACTAAAAAATCACTCTGTATTATATCTTTTGTGGGGGGAAAGAAATTTTGTTTTACATAAAAAAGTCAACCTACATATTGGAATACATTACTGGTTAGTGAATTGTATTTTCATTTTGTGGTCTTTTAAAATAATCATTTATTGTTCTGTATATCTTATTTTAAGAATAAATTGTAATTTTTCTTTTTGTTTCAAAGAAAAAAAAAATGAACTTGTACAGTTCATTTTCAAATATGCAACCTAATAAAAACTTAATTTTTGTTTTTTAAAACTATGACTGGTCTATTTCGCTCTAATTTATGTATTTATTATATTATATTATTTTGTATTTCGCATGTCATTTTATTTCATATTCTTTTATGATATTAATATGTCTTTTTTCATATTCTAATTTTTATTGTGTTTACTGTGTTACTTTTTATGTGGTAGAAATGTTTGTATGTGGTACAATGTTTATTGTTAACATATTACTTACAACTTTTTCGTTACATAGTAACGAATAGTAATGTAATTTGCACTTTAATTTTCATACCTTTACATTATTATATTACTCGTTAAACAGATTTTTGAACTAGGTAAAAAAAAAAAAAATTTATAAGGTATTATAAATACCAAAGAAAAATTTAGTTATTCCAAATCTTTTTATTAGAAAACTGTACAGTTACAAGTAAATATTGAAGAAAAAAACAACAGGAAATTTGTTGACTATGTTAATAAAAATTGTTTATTTCTATAATTTTCTTTTTTTATAAGAAAACTATTTACTTAAGTTTTTAGAATATAATATTTTGTTTTATGTCGTCAAAAATATGAAAATCCAGTGGAAATTGTATTTCTGCATTTGTTGAATCTTTTCCTGCTAAGTAAGTTGTTAAGGGAGTGTTACATTGAGTGTAGAGCTTAATGTTTAGCGATGATATATTACAGTACAGAGCTGTGCCCTTAATGAAGGAAACCCAGAAAGGCAGAAGGAAAATCACCTCTGACATTCAAATCACAACGAATGAACGATGCCATCTCTAATTTTCCCTTGGCTTTTTGAATCCAACTCACTATTTCGTCTTTCTCTTCCGACCGACTCTTTTATTTTTTTCTTTTAGTTTCTTTTGTTTGACTTTGGACAAAAATGACTTTTTTTCTTCGTCATTTATTTAACACCAAGATTCCGTTATCTCATTTAGTATTAAAATTCTTATTAAAATAATGCTATTTTTTACTCGATCTTAATTTAAAAAAAGTTATCGTACTTTTAAAAAATGTATATGTTTTGTTAAAAAAAAATAATTTGTAAAGTTTTCCAATTTATTTAAGGATTAAATACGTTTTTAATCTTTTTTTTACTAAGGTAAATGCTTAAAATATTTTAATGAATTTATAACCTTTTATATCTTTGCCGATCTTCGTGGTAGAGTGGTAGCGCCTTGGTCTTTTATCCGGAGGTTCCGGATTGGAATCCCGGTCAGATATGCCATTTTTCATACGCTAAAAAATTCCATTTCCATATCCGACGCACAAGATTCAAGCTTATGTGACCATATCATCAAGCCAGAAAAAAAAATTTGAATTCTTTATTAAAAAGTTTTTTCGCATCACTCCTTTAGATGAGATAATAGTCAGTACGAGGTCATTGTATATTATGTTATGATTAGTCTAGTGGTTAAACTCTTCATCGCAAAATCAGCTGATTTTTGAAGTCGAGAGTTCTAAGGTTCGAGTCCTTGTAAAGGGAGTTACTTATGGATTTGAATACTAGACTGCGGTGTTCTTTGGTGGTTGGGTTTCAATTAACCATACGTCTCAGGAGTTGTCGACCTGAATCTGTTCAGGACTACAGATGTACCGGTACATTTACATTTATACTTGCTGCTGCACACCTGTAAATCCGGAAGCAGTAATTGGATTTGCTTATATACACAAACAAGAAAATCAAAGAATAAATAATTAAATAACTTAAAAAATTCTAAACAAAAAAGGAAGCAAACCAAAAAGAGTATAAAAAATTAAACAAAAACCACTCAGACTCGACAGCAAGCTGGAGAAACTGGTTGAAATGTATAAATATTTTGCCGTATAAAAATTATTTATTATCTGATATATATATATACTATATATATTTAACTGTTACAGTAATAGTTAGGTAATTTATCCCATAATAATTAGTTTAACGCTTCTCATTAATTTTACGTTAGACTATATAACAGTTGGTGGTACGAATGATAGAATCAAACTAGTTTGAAAGAAAATAAAAGTAAAATTCCTGCTTTTACTTAAATAGCGACTTTAGTCGGTTTTTCTACGATTAGTCCATCACATAATCCCAAAAAAATAAATATGTCATGTCTGACTGGTTTCGAACCCGGGATCTTCTGGATGAAAGAGCGAGACGCTACAATTTCACTAGGGAGGCCGGGGAGTGGTAATTATCTACTAGAATTTTCAAGTCGTTCGATATGAACAGCAACAATGTAATAAAATTGTTAATGATCTATTCCTACATGCAACACATGTCGTTACCTACGAATTAGTAGGTTAAAGGATGAGTAGGGGATCTTTTTCTTTAAGCATCAGGACTTGCGGACACCGAGAATTTTTAATTAAACTATAAGTAAACGATTAATTTATATAACTTTCTATGTCAGGTTTTTAAAGCTGAATGTGCTTCAGTAGATCTCATGTATAACAGTATTTCATATATAAAGTATATTAACTAACTTCAGCTATGATTCATTTCCTTCTATCAGTGCTTATCTATTCTATACTGTTATATAAAAAGGAAGAAGGTTACTGTATTAAGAGGGTTATACTGTTATTTAAGAGGAAGAAGGTTTTTATTCGTGAAAAACAAAAAACTATTCGATTGATCGCAACCAAATTTTTACCCGTGTTTCTTGGCGTAACTGAGAAGGTGTTTAGTATATTTCATCTCGAAAAATCAAGAAAAAATAATTTTTTTTTTCAAGATTACGTGTGTGATTACACAGTGGAGATTTGCCGGTTGAAGGACAAACTTTAATGAATTGAATCTCTATCACTCTATGAGCTGGGTTTGAACTAAATTATTCGAACCAATCGAATGAATAATAATAAAAAATCATAGAAGTAAATTTACGTTAAATTAAATAATATTTAATGTGGAGACTGCGTGGTGTGACGCTTGGTTGGTGAGGTATGCGAGCACCTCGTGGGAGGCTAAAGCAATCGTCACCATCAACTGACTGGGGCGCTGTTTTGGGAAGTTCAATGGGGTGCTCTTATAATATATCGTCAAACAACCGTCCAATTTTCAAAATTCAAACGGGGGGGGGGGGGTATTTGTTAGGTTGAAGGCTAATTTTTGCTTGTATCAGGTTTACCTCATGAACTAACAGATCATGGTTATTCGGAAATGTTTGTCTGTGTGTATATATATGTATATATATATATATATATATATACATATAAAGACATATATATGTCTTTTTGTTAACGCATCACGCGAGAACCAACTGACCGATTACGTTTAAATTTGCAAGATACATTGGTATTATCTCACGGGAATGTTTTAAGCCATTGACCGAGGCCCTAGCTCCTTTGAAGTTTAAGGTATTTAAATTCATATCTACTTTTTTCTGTTGTCAATAAATGAGTGTTTAAAATTACAATCATTAATAAAAACAGTTTATTTAAAATTTACAAAAATACTTAAAGTTTATCTTGTTTATTTTTTTATGGCCCTTAATTTCTGATATGACTTTTCATTGGTTCTTCGCGTTCTCTAAGACGGTGAAGATGTGAATTAGAGTTATTCATTAAGGAAAAAATAGATTAATCCTTTTACTTCCTTGTTATATTTCTGCCACCATGGCAAAGAAATAAGTTATGAATTTTTCATCGTAATGTGTGTGCAGTTTAATTACCGTTACTTTTATTCTATCTTTTTTAATTTAGTTTCTTTTTCAGGTTTCTATAAAGCCTGAATCCTGTAATTATTATTATCAGAATTATTTTCACAACCATGACGATAACGTACAGTGCAGAGGGTGGAGCACTTTGGGTAGATAAGAATAGCGAAACCGAAGCGAGCTCTGCAGGGGTCTAGCGCGCCGGTATCCCTGGCAAATTGGTAATGGCGAGCTCTGCGGTCATGGGGTAGACCCCGGGAGGTCATGAGGAGCTTCTGAGTTGGCTCCGAGATTCACCTGGGCTGACAGTCCCGAGGGTCCCAGTTCTGGTTAGACGGGCCGGCTAGTAAAGTAGGTAATCCTTAAAAAGATACAAAAATAAGTGGTTTTCATGACCTTCAACTATTTCGTTAGTCGTCCATTCTGCCGGATACCGGTTTCAATTTAGTTAAAGGGTATTGTTACGTATCAATAGATTTAAATTTCTCACCTGTGTTATTTGGTTGTTACTTTTCAATTTGACGTTCGTCATATCAGAAATTAAGTACAATAAAAAAATAAGATACACTGAGTTTTTTTAAATTTTAAATAAACTGTCTTTATTATTGATTATAATTTTAAATGCTCATTTACTGATAACAGAAAAAAGTAGAAATGAATAATACATTTCCTTCAGGGCTACTACTTTAAACGGAAGCGTCGGCTACAATGTGGGCGTTTTTGTATTGTGTGATTGTATACGTTTCTTTTTTGAATTGGATGTGTAGGTTTTTCAGTGTTTGTATGTTATTTTACGCTTTACTTCTACCTTTCCAAGTAATTTGTTTCTTCAGTATCACATAAAAGAGAATATAACATGTAGGTTACTTTAATTTATTTCTTTAAACAATTATTTGTTGAAGAAAATGAGAATATGAATTTTCTCTTGCAACGTTTACATTATTTCATTTCATATTAATATTTATTATTGTTTTTTTTTTCATTTTGTAAAACTGATATTTGTTAACGAAAATTTTAGTGTTTTCATTGCAGTATGAAATTCAGTCAAAAAAAATTATATAATTTTTGTGTCACGATTTTGGTGTAAACATTCAGAAAAAGTAAGAGATTTATTTTTTTTAAAGTTACTTATAAAATAGTTAAAACGAAATGGATTTATTAACTTTTATAACACACATAATGGATTATACCACATTCCATTAACACATCATCTATTGCTGATTGTTTGCGTTAAGTGTATGAACTAGTTGTTTTAATGTAAAAAAACAATAAAAATAATTGTTTACATATGCCTTAGTATAAGCTGAATATACGTTTATTCAGATTGCGAAACCTCAACAGGAAATTTTTTGTAGCAAACGTTTTTCGGTTTTTTAATTATTTAAATACGTTACAAACACACACTTGTGTACATACACATGCACATAAATGCTCTTTCTCCTAATAGATTTTATTTATTTCACTCAATAAATTTACATTCTTACAAAAATAAAATATAAGATACTAAGAACATAGAGTCTCATTATAAATATGATGGGCATTCATCAATTCATCAGCAGGATGAAAAGACGATTGAAAGAGCTTACTCAGAGCAAATAACATTGATTTTTTGCTAGAGAGAAACAATCACAGTCAGATCCTGCTAACTATCTTAATAAAGTGTCCTTAACATTGACTTTTCTTATGAAAATTTCTTTTACTCGAATCTGGAGTCTTATGAATGAAATGGGTAGCGTAAATAGATGTTTTTTTCAAAATGCCTAGCTAATTTGGGTATTTTGAACTACAAAGTAAAATTATAATTTATTAAGACTAGGTTTTGATATGTGTAAGAACGTTTTTACCTACATCATGTTTTCGGCCGAATCGTTCTTTAAAACATCAGGTAATTAGATTAAGTAAATAAATAAGGTATTTGAAATCTTTTTAAAGTACATACTGAATTACAGTCATATCAAATTTCAGCATTCTATCTACTCAATACAATTGAAATTTGAAGATTCGACGGTGAATATTTGAATCTCTTTTAAATTTTATTGAAGATTCAAAATTATGTTAATAAAATAATAATTTGTATAATTGAACTGAACAATTATTATTTTTATTAGTGTTTTGAAATTGGCAGAATCAGAATACGTCTGTCTGTGAATTGCCAGTTCGAACTCCTATTTTCAACTTTGGAGGTTGAATTCTTAGAAAAATATTATTTAGAAAAAAAAAAGTTTATTCTTTAGAATAGAATTTAAAAAACTCTTGTGAGGACTAGCCTAGTACTATTTCACCTTTATCTTATATTGTATGCATCTGTATATTTATTCTTCAAATTTTTAATCTTAATTAATCTTTGTTAATTGTTAATCTTTCTGAAAATCAGAGATAGAGAAAGAGTTGCTTATGACATTCTACATAATAATTTGATAGTGTACCGTAAATTCGACCATTTATAACAGTCGTATTTATTGAATTTATTTTACTATAGATTAATTTTATTTATTGGCCACGATGAAACAAAGATAACTGCTATGCTGAAGTCCTGGTATCGATTCCCCTGGCTAATGTGTGGAATATTTATTACCAGTCAACGTCACGTTATCACAAGTTATCTTCCTACATTGTACGATTTAAAAAAAAAAAATTAATAACTAGTAATTATTGTACACGGTGTAATCTGTGACTTTATACCCCCCAAAAAAAAAAATTATTTGGTTTTTTTATTTTGGAGTATTTTCTTATTTGGAATTTCCTTTAATTAGGGATTTGTTTATAATTGTTGGCTTATTTTATTTTAATTTTTGGTCCTTTACTTTTATTTCCTATTAATTTAGCAGGTCAGTTGGAGTGTAAGGTAACTTCATCTTACTTTCTTAGGGAGAAATCTCCTTTATTTAGTGATTAGTTTATAATTATTGTTTTTAATTTTTTTTCTTTTGAGTGATTATTTTTTATCTGTAATTCTTATTCTATAGGTTTAATTTTTCTCTTTGATTGAGTTTATTGTTTTTTATTTCTTTTGTTTTTTTTTTTAATTAGAGGGTGTGTATTATATAGATTGGGATATATGGATGGTGATTTAAATTTAATTCCTTTTTATTTTTTGGTTTTTTTTAAATTTATTTTGATGCCTGATTTAATTTGTTTATTGTTGGGTTGAGATGGATTGGGGTTAGTTTCTTATTGTTTAGTTATTTATTAACAGAATAGAATTTCTCTTTGGTTTGGATTAATTTCAAATTTCACCTCCAAACGATTAATAAATCGTTTGGAGGTGTGTTTTTGATTTTGATATTTTTTGTTTTTAATTTTGGTTCTTTCCATTATCTTTTTTATATTTATTTTTCTGATGATAGTTTTATTTTATTAATTTATTTAATTTTATTTGCTTCTTCTTCAGTTGCACGTTTTATTTTTATTACTAAATCCTAAGAAATTCTGAAATTGTAACTAATAGTATTGTTTATAAACTTATATTTAGTATATTTTTAAAATATCCATGCAATGTAGATAAATTTTTTTTCTTCAGCCTCCCAGGACTGGACCTGAAATTAAGCATCACGCGGTCCTGGAAGGTGCCTCACCTCTAACCATTCAGAACCCCTCGGCGCGATCGGGTATGCCGTCCACGCCAGAGCAACCCAAGCGGCCGGGAGTGTCTTCTACGCCTCGCTTCAAGTGAGGCAACCCCAAAAGGGACTCTCCCGCCCCACCGGGACTATGGTTTGCCATTGCCGTGCCTCTAACGGGGACATCCTAGGGGATCCTTAAACGGATTAAAATTCTAATTTTTTTTAATTTACTTGCAAACAAAGAACATGACAATATTATGGTTTTACTCGAAAATAATGTTTCGTAAGTTTTTGTGATACATTTTAGATCTCAGAGTTTTTGTTTAGAATTTAAATGGTGTGGTAGAATGTGCATCAACTTGGTCGCATTTTTAACAGCCAGTTTTCCTTTAGTATCGTAAATTGTTTTCCTTTAGTAGAAACTGTTCACAATTAACGTAATAGTCCAGGTTTCTATTTCTAGATACATTTTACTCAGTTTTAAACCAACATGTTATCCAGTCAAACCTTTTCCAACGTACACATTATAATTCTATGTCAAAAATCTTTTTTATTCTTCGTGCAATCATTTTTCTTTAACGTATGGTGTTAAGTCTCTTTTCACCTGCAAGTACTGTCAATATGTCAGGAAATTTCTTTTTCATACTTTTTTATCATCTGTCTTTAAAGAAAGAGTTTAAAAACAGTCAGGAATTTAAATTATCTTAGTGAAATTAATTACCATTCTGTATATACGTGTAACATGCATCTATTTTTTTAGTATGATCAAGTAGGGAAGAATTGTTTATGAGTTATTATTTAACAAATCTTAATGGCTTATTTTTTATTTATATCCGTTTGGATCTTCATGATAATTGCTTGTAACTTATTTAGCTTATATTTTGCCGATATAAAATTTAATATTATCTTATATCACAAGATTATTTGGATATTTTTTTAATATCCATGTTCCTTAATATTCTTGTTGGTATCCAATCATACATTTTTTATATTTGAGTACTAAAAAGCTTTTTTTTTCTTCACGCATATTTATTTTTTGTAGTTAAGTGAGAAAAATTTGTTATTAATTTTACTATAGGAAGCAATTCCTGGTTCTAGTCTACTAGAGAGAATGCACTTTAGAAATTTTTGTCGTTTAAAAAGCCTTTGCCTAACTGGGAACCGAACCGGAATCTATCAGGCGAAAATTGAAGACTGAAATATTCCTCTGTGCTGCTGAGGAACCCTTTATCAAGTTAACTTTATATTTGATCTTCACAGATTAAATAATTATGTGTGTAGTACGATTTAAAATAATAAATAATTTTTTTTTTTATAGGAGGAGCAATAATTAATAATTTAATTAACAGGGAATGGAAATACGTTAACGAATGCAATCATTTACTAAATTATCAGTTAAAGTTTTATGAAATATTATATTTATTTTTTTATTTGTAAAAATTGACGGATATTTGTACTATATTATAATAAATTGAAAAGAATTAATTAGTTTATTATGACTAGGTCAGAGATCTCTTTGATAAAATATTTTTTAAAAAGTACAAAAAATAAAAAAACATAAAATAATTGCGGGGTGTTTTGTTGATGAATGATTTAATATTAGTAGTGTTACGTTGAAAATAAAAAAAAAATCATTTTTTTTAATACGTGTATCAATCAATCCATTGAAAATATTTTTATTTTTTTTCATTTATTGTCATCCCAGAAAGATTTTTAAATCGTATACTACCTCGTTCAAATATTTTCATGTTTTATGAGGTTCGGTATTTTTAAATAATATTGATATTTTTATAACTGAAAAAAAAAAACCGGCACCCGTTACATAGCAACATATGCGTCGATGGTAACACTTTAAACAAAGCGTTGACTTGCAAATCATCCGAGCTTGAAAATATTATTCGCTTGAGTAAGCCAAATGAAAATCAAAGTGGTGCTAAGGCTGTTTGTTTGATTACACTACTTTTATACTCTCTCACACATACACTCACACGCACACCCAAGCAGTTGCACATATACATGTAAACCGACATATGGGTGAATATTTACGCATGAACTCTTTATTTCAAATTCAAACTGTTCTTTCTGCACACAGCGAAACTACTTACCTAGTTAATTTAATACAGTATAATATTTTTATACAATGTTCTTAATGTGTATGAGAAACTAATAAAATTATTTTGATTAATTTTTTTTCAGCCTTAATGAAAATTACCTGAAGAAAAGGCCTTTGACCGAAAAAATCATTATTCATAAAATCTAGATTGGTTAGGACAGTTAGATTAATATTAATTACTAAGCCGTAAAAATATTACTAATATTTTTTTAAATATTTCTTTTTTGCATTTTTACGCGGGTCGATATAGGTTAAAAACAGCCGAAAAGGGATATTTTTTAAAGAAATGGTTAAAAGAACAGTGAATTTTTTTTCAGCCTTAATGAAAATTACCTGAAGAAAAGGCCTTTGACCGAAAAAATCATTATTCATAAAATCTAGATTGGTTAGGACAGTTAGATTAATATTAATTAATTACTAAGCCGTAAAAATATTACTAATATTTTTTTAAATATTTCTTTTTTTCATTTTTACGCGGGTCGATATAGGTTAAAAACAGCCGAAAAGGGATATTTTTTAAAGAAATGGTTAAAAGAACAGTGAATATTTTAATTATTAAGTAAGCTTAATAATGCACTGTATACTTCAATACATTGACTAGATGTAGTACAATAAATTTATGGTTTCATACATATTACATGAATATATCATGAATAAACCAATATTCAGTTAAAAAGAAAAAAAAACATTAGATGCTAGGAAGTTTCGTCGTCTGCATTGTCTTGAAAAATTAATATTGCTTATTCACAATAGTACGCGGAGACTGTTATTTTTATAACGTGTGTTTTCAAAAAGCGGTAGTTTTTTCACGAATAAAAACTACTTACACGGAAACATTTAGCTGAAGAAACTTTTTTAGTTTTTCGTTTGCGTATTTTTGGCTCGAATGTATAGAAAACAAGAAAGAAAGTAAGTTGAATAGAACTGAATAATGCATAAGTTACCGAACTGCTCGTCAAGATGCCCTGGGGATGCGTGAAGTTCTGTCATGGTAGATGGATATGTTAAATCAGACATTTAACAATTGAAAGTCTGTGATACATTACATGTTTAAAATACTAGCCTCTAGTTATAATGCAACAGTCATGTTACAGTAGTAAATTCATAAGACAAAGTATGACGTAATAAAACCAGTACTATTTGTTAAAATCTTGTACTTAAATTGATCAATGGAGCAATAAATACTTATTTTTTTGAACTGAAATCGTTTAGAGTAAATATTGTTAATAAATGTTCCAGAGGTTTTTAAAAAAATATGTTTGAAATATCGATTTACCAAATTCATGGTAAATGAGTTTTAGAAAAAAGAAAACAAATTGTACGATACACATAGACTACCGAATTATTTAACTGGGGTTTAAAGTTAAATGATAACTTTATTTTTAGTAGAGCCACTTAACCTCTTTCGATTTAGTAAGAAATACACAAAATCGGCCGAGCGATGAAAATAAATTTTTTATACAAATTGTTGCGTATAAAATTCAGCGCGCCACTAATTCTCTTCACTTTTAACTTGATTTCTTTCCTCCTATTTTTTATGTGTTATATTTTTTTTCGATGGGTAGTGTTGTTTATTAGTCATCAACATGGCAGATATCCGCTTGGCTTTTCACATCCGGAGAATTACGTTGCTTTTTAGAAAATTCTCCTAAGTTTGCCTCTTCTGAACCATTAACATTTTATGTATTTATAAATTTTTGACGCATCTTATCGATTAGCTAATGATATAACCTTACAATTTATTCACTGCTGGATAAATTATAATTTAAATGTTAAAATGTTATTTAAACCATATTATTTTCAATTAAATACAATGCAAAAACATTATCAGAAAACAAAGTAGAACATGAACCATACTAGAGTAAATAAATACTTGTATATTACAAGTTAATATTTTGTGAGTTTTTCTTTTTCCTGTTTACCGTCCGGTAATTACCGTTCAGATAATACTTTAGAGGATGAACGAGGATGATATGTATGAGTGTAAATGAAGTGTAGTCGTCTTGTACAGTCTCAGTTCGACCATTCCTGAGATATGTGGTTAATTGAAACCCAACCACCAAAGAACACCGTTATCCACGATCTAGAATTCAAATTCGTGTAAAAATTTCAAGTCAGTTATTAAAAATAACTGACTTTACTAGGACTTGAACGCTGGAACACTCGACTTCCAAATCAACTGATTTGATAAGACACGTCGTTCACCACTAGACCAACCCGGTGAGTAATATTCTGTCAGTCAGTCTATATAACCTTATTTTATTGATAAAATAAAAATGATGAATAAACTCACTAAAAGAGGTCATATTTAATTGATTGAGGTAATTTATTACATATCCTAAGTCTAGTAATTAGGTATTGAGTCAGAAAACGTTTTTTTGTGAACCAGATGGTTTCATATAACCCACCGGGTTGGTCTAGTGGTTAAAGCGTCTTCCCAAATCAGCTGATTTGGAAGTCGAAAGTTACAGCGTTCAAGTCCTAGTAAAGCCAGATATTTTTACATGGATTTGAATACTAGATCGTGGATATCGGTGTTCTTTGGTGGTTGGGTTTCAATTAACCACACATCTCAGGAATGGTCGAACTCAGAATGTACAAGACTAACACTTCATTTACACTCATACATATCATCCTCATTCATCCTCTGAAGAATTATCTAAACGGTAGTTACCGGAGGCTAAACAGGAAAAAGAAGAGATGGTTTCATATGCTTGATTTATTTTTTTTTAAATTTGCTTAATTTTTAATAATTGGTAAACGTTTATAATTTTTTTAATTGAATAATTTAATAATCTTTTAAATTTTAACGGAATGTGCTGCTTCTTATTATGAAATTTTACCAGAATATAACTGCATGACAAAAATGTTATGTTAAGACGTAGATACCGTTTTATGACTTCGAATTTAAGTTTTCTCTTATTCAAGTTTATTATATTAATAAGTAATTTAATACAGTCATAAAATTTAAACAAAGTAACACAAATTTTTATTTGTTTTAAAAAAAATTAATATAATCTATAATTACTAATAGATAAAGAAAGTAATTAATCTAAATATAGCAAATAAATAAATAAAGGTAATCAGTGATTGCTGATAAATTGTAGGTTAAGAAAATGTATGTTATGTAATCTACATAAAATTAATTTGTTTACGATATCTACGTAGAAACAAAAATGTTACTTACTCTAACAGTCAAAAAAGAAGAAAACTTTAAAATTCTAACAAAATAAAATGGATTACAATAACTGAAAATAATAAATTTTATTAATCCTGATTTTTTAAACCGGTTCTTAATGAAAATAAAATTATCAGTAATTTAATTATTAACCATTAATTAATATTGACTTAAAAAAAATAGAAATTCAAAGAATTGTATTACTTCTTACTTAAAAGAACTATTATTTGAAGTCTGTTCTATTATTGGTATTTTTATTTATTTTATTTTTTCTCGGGGATTAACTACTTAGGTCAGCGGTTCCCAACCTTTTCATTGTCCCGGACTCCTTAAAGCCCATACTATATTCTGACGAACTCCCTAATTTTTTCCTAATTAACGTTGTGTTCAACTTAATATATACTCTCATTAAATACTGAGATAATATAACGAATTAAACATTTCAAGAAGTGATAGCGAAATTACATTTCAATTTTAGGTTGAAAATATTTCTGAGGACTTGTGTAGAAATGAACATAATTTTACATGATGTCACTGTATAGAAAAAGTTTTCAAGCTTATCATAAGATTGACAGTGGGATGGTTGATGCTATTTTGAAGTTGCCAGTTTTCCGAAGCCTGGTTCAGTTGTAATTACTCTAAGCAGCAAATCTGTTTTTTTTTTTGTCGTCAGTCATTTGACTGGTTTGATGCATCTCTCCAAGATTCCCTATCTAGTGCTAGTCGTTTCATTTCACTATACCCTCTACATCCTACATCCCTAACAATTTGTTTTACATATTCCAAACGTGGCCTGCCTACACAATTTTTTCCTTCTACCTGTCCTTCCAATATTAAAGCGACTATTCCAAGATGCCTTAGTATGTGGCCTATAAGTCTGTCTCTTCTTTTAACTATATTTTTCCAAATGTTCTTTCTTATTACGGCAAATCTGGTTTCACACTAAATTTATTTCTTTAGTTATTTTTCAAGACTAGAGTAGAAAATGTACATTCACACAAGTATATTGAATGCAAATTACATAAGTGTTGTAATGCAGTCCGGGAAACATCTGGATACATCGGTCGAATGCAACCAAAATTGGACAGGAGCATAGAAGAAAATACTATTTTCAAACTGGAATCGCATGACAATTCTAACAGAGCCTCTTTTACTTTGACAGAAAGACTATTTTCTATTAACACGAACGGGTTTTCATCCAGTTATTATTTCTACTGTAGGAAGGAAAATATTTCCTTAATTTTAATGCTAATGACTCTAGATGTTCATTTATATTTTCAGTGATATCGCAAGAGAATTGATCATCATTTGTTGCAAGAATGTTTCTGAAAGAGGTAAACAAATCGAATTCTCGATTAGCAGGTCGGCGTGAACAAAGTTTAAATTTCTTTATTGTTGCTTTAATCCTATTCTGAATGAAGAACACTATTAAAGACAAACCCTGAAGACTACAATTTAGAGCATTTAGAAAGCTAAAAATATCAGATAAATAAACAAGCGAGCCAAAAAAAATTCACAAACAATTTTAATGTTCAAATGTGAAATCAAGAAGAAAAAACCGTCACCTCGTCAAGGAACTGAAACAACCGTGTTAACAATTTACTTCGTGATAACCTCTGAATGAAGCAACACATATTCGTGTTTCTTCCCATTTCTTGATTAGTACAGTGAAGATGCAAAATTAAGAGACCGAGATTTAATTAAATTTATTATTTTTACCGAATCATCAAGAACGGATTTCATATACGATACACATATTACGAGAGGTCAATAACATGCCCTTAAACTTTCCTAGCATAGGTCTTTTACGCATTTTTCTCAACACATTTATCCCAATTAATTCTATTGCCTTCGATAAAATTAACAATAACAAACAGTCTCACCAGTAGTGTATAATGGCACTGTATTGCCACTGTATTTGTATAATGGCAAAATAACATGTCATATTCTTACCTTGCAAAGCATACTTGATTAGCATTGCCTGAAATGTCAGTGCTTTCATCCTAACTCTTTCATCAATTCAAAGACGAATTTTATCAATTCGTCTTTTCATTGTGCAATTTGATAACCATACAGAAAACTTTCTTTTTACATTAATCTACACAAATAATAGTGGTTATTCTATTTACTACAGGAAGAATTAACTCTTCTGCTATTGTTCGTGTCCTTTGTTGGCTGTCATATGAGCAACTAGGAAGCAAGAACGGCCATTTCGTTGTTTGAACTATATGCAAAACTCTTGTACAAGCCAAATTCGAAAATATTCAGGTGTTTTATTTGCACAGTATACATTCTACATATTTTACCGTTTTCCTTTTTTTCTTCTTCATTTGTTTACATAAATTATAATTTTCACTTGTACCCTTGGAATTTAGTTATTCCAAAGTTAATGTACGGTCCGTATCGTTTCATCTATAAACAAACTGTGTTAATATTCCATGTTTTTAGTAAAGAAACTGAACTGCCACTATTATTGTTTATTTTTCAAGAATTTATCCGTTTACCTTGAAATATTTTGTGTTTTAAGCAGTAAACTCATACTAAATTTAATAAAATATATATTAAATAATTCCAACGCCACCTGTTCGTAAACGTATATCATTTTCGCTGTTCTTAAGTACCCCTGAAAAAATTTATTTTAGAAGGTTTTGGATCAGTTTTTAAGGTTAAATGAATAATATTATTTTTATTTCTATAAAAGGGGCAAAAAATAATACTGTTTTATAATTTTATGAAATCATATTATTGAATTTTTGTTTTGAAAGCGGAGTAATAATAGCAGAATTTAGATTATAAATTTAAAATACAATACAGAATTAAATTAAACTAGGGTTCACATACTGTATGTGAAATTATCGTTGAAGGAGGAGAATTAATGAAATAAGAGAAAAGTGGTAAAAGAAATATAAGGGTAGCAGTAATAATAAGAGGAAATATAAAACGAAAATGAGTACGGAGGATGTAGACAAGTCAAGTAATTACGGAAGTCTCTTAAGGACACTTTAACTGTCAACAAATATTTGTTCACACCCCTAGCTATCGTAATTTTTTTCATTAAGTTACATCTTTTAATTTTCATACTCGATTATTTTTTTAAAAAAATATTCAATTAAAAAATGGTAGTTGTCTTTTAATATAACAATGATAAAAAATTTTCGTTTCGATTTAGATCATTTTAATACTTCTTTACTTTCTCGGCTAATATAACTGGAAAATTAAAAGGGAAAGTAAGGTGATCATATCTAAAATAAGGTATTAGGTTTTTTTTTACAAATTTTTATGTTTTAGAGTTTAATTAGTTTATCTAGACAAAAAGAAATCTGTGTACATGTGTCGCACTGCTTTTGGCTATCTCAGGATTGATCCAACTAATTTTCTTTTAATTTGATTCAAATATTTCTATATATTGGGCATCAATCATTTTTTTTTCAAAATTCATTAAGTGGTGGGGGTATTGTGAAAAAAGAGCAATTCCGATTTTTTCAGAAGAATTTTAAAGAAAACTTTATTGAAGCAAATTTGTGCACGCATTACACCGTATATAAATAATCCATAAAAAAATTAAAAATCAACCTCTCTCTTAAAATTTAAAGCATTTGTGGTTACAATTCTTACATAATTTCTAAAAAAAAAAGACTAAATTTACGAATATCCCATTGGACATCCACTGTATTTCGTCTGTTACTTCTTTCAAATATAGCTGATCACATTCTTCATGTTTTCTCACTTTGGACCGAGGTTTGCCCGGAATATTTAGTGGTAGGCCAGCCACCTTTAAAACTTGTGTTAACCTTATTTTAGAAGAATTTCTTCTTTTTCTACGGTTATGATGAAAAAAAATAATAATTCTAAAGAATGCTTAGATTTTCGGTAAGTTTTAATGGTTATTTCTTAGTGAAATACTTCTACATAAAATTCAGGTGTGCTCTGTGAATTAGCTGTAAAATCGGTTATCTATTAACTTTGTTTAGTAGGTCTTTATTAGAATAAACAGAACCACGAGGTTTAGTTTTGGATATGTATTATGAGTATCAAATTATGGTACCCTAGGAACCTAAGAGGGCTGCTAATCTGGTTTAAAATATTAATTAGTTGACGCTGAAATTTTACACAATAACAAGACAACAATAAAATATCTGATTGTTTTATCTTGTAGTTTTTCATATTGCATTTATCAGCTAACCTCAATTATTTTATTTTTTGAAATTCTATTTATTGTTTAATCTGTTAATTTGAGTCTAGTTTTTATAAAATATGTCATTTTTTATTGTTCTTGTTTTTTGCAGGTGTGTAATTAATTCATCCAATGTTTGTCTAATTTTCATTATACTTGGTAGTGAGTACAATATTTAAATACGTAATTTTTTTTTGTCGTGGCAGAATAGTTTTACTTCTATTTCTGTGTTATGATAGGATATTAGTTTTCCTTGTTACTTATTTACATTTACTTAATTTTAGTTTGTGTTTATTTTGTTACGAACAGGATACAATGCTTGAACTACGTATACTTAATACAGAAAGTATTTTTTTATTCATTATTTAAATAATAATAGTATAAAAATTGCAATTTAAATAAAACGAAACGTACGAGGTATTTTACCTCATTTTCCGGTCTGGAAACATTACTTTAGTTATTTAATTTTACGGATGGTTTGCTTCACAGTTGAAAAAAACGACAAATCTCATTGAAAAAAAGTATAGCGATTTTAAGTCATTCTCTTTTTCTATTTTTACCAGTAATTTAAATTAAATTATAGTAGTGACGCTAATCCATAGGGTATTTCTGCTTACAAATCATTTGACTGCTGTTAGCCGTTTTATTATTATTTTTTTAAATATATAACTTATAAACGTATATATATATATATATTATTTTTTCCGTTTGACATTATTTTTATTTCTAAGTGTGTATTAAAAATAACGTTGTTACCTCTTAATTTATTAACATAAATGATTTCTTTAAAACGGTATTCATCTGTTTAATGTTACTGAATAAATCGTTATACTTTTACGTGAAATCGAATAATAGAATGAGATTGAAAAATAAATGTCTCAATTATTTAAATAATTTAAATTTTATGGCTCGGATATCAAACTAAAATTTCGATCAAATGTCTGAAATAATTTTTTTTTATATAAAAAATTATAATTTTTACATGAATTATTTAAGTTTTTAAATTAATTATTTACGATGAATTATTTAAGATTTTTTTATATCGATATAGTATTAAACAGATAGAATATGTTTTCATTGAATTCAGTGAAAATTCACTGAATTTTTTCAGATATATACGCGCGGTGTGCGCGCGTATGTATGTATTTTTATATAAAGAGTGTATCACAACGTTCTTCAGGGACTTTCATAACCTATTCTACTCGTGAAAATAATGGAGAAAGTTCTCATAAACATACGTCTTAAAATGCTTCGTTTGCGAATTACCGCTAGTGAAAGATTTAGCTTTGATTTCAGTTTCGTGAAATTAAATCGTACTGACATTTTTAGGACGTTAATTAAGGGACATAATTAGTGATATCTTACGGTTTTTGACCTGAAAAATCGAATAATATAGGTCCCAGAACCGTATCTGTAGAGTAGTTTTTGCGATATATCTGGTGAAAACCAATAGATTGGGGTAAAAATCCTTGTTTTTTTGTTTGACGTACAATAACTTTGTTAAATGGGTATTAAACACATAAAGCTTTTAAACAAAGTTTGTAGAAAATTTAATTCTGAACAAAATGATGTAAGATAAGTTACATAAAACAAAGAAAAGTTATATCTTCGGATATAACCAATACATGATTAACAGTTTTTGATTTTTTAAATTTAGAACTATATGTTCAATTTATATGTGAAAAAGAGTAAAAAAAAAAAAAAAACAACGAAGTTGTATTATATTTTCTTGGCGTTGATTATTTACTCTTGTGTAGTAGAAAAATAATGATACATGAAAAAAGTTTTAAAAAGATATAAAAAAATAAAATCGATATTTTTTCTGTTTCCCCACCCCTAAAATCGCCCTTCCCAGAAAACTTTTGATTTGTCTACGTTTACTATCTTAATTGGAAGAAACTAAAAAAATTCCACTAAAAAATGCACAACCAACCAATAAAAAAAGTTATCTACGATTTCTTTTTTGGAGGTTGGAGTGGATTATGATGAAATTTTATTATTGTATAAAAGATTTAAATAAACTAAAAAAATTTTTAAATTCAAAAATCGAAGTTTTTAAATCGCAATATTGGAGGGGTCCCCCACCTCCAAAATTGCCCCCAAAGTATTATTTTGAGATCACTTGCACTGTTACTATGCTTAGGAAGGCATTGAAAAAAAAATGCAATAAATAAAAGATAGCTTTTTACGATTTTTGAGTAGGAGGGAAAATTCAGGGCTAATTTATTTTTTTAAACGTTAATGTAAGAATACATTCTTATCAGTACGTGCACCTACTGAGCTTAATATAAAGTGGATTTATGTTTGTAAAAGTTTGAGGAAATTGACCCCAAAGAAACTATCCCACCTCCTGAAAATATTTCCTCCAAAATTTTTCAACAAATTATTCCATGTACACGAGAATATGTGCCAAATTTCATCAAAATCGGTGTATCCTGTCAAAAAAAACCCAAATTACGTATACGAACATTACCGCCCATTTTGTTTTTGTTTTTTGTGGTCCCTGGATGATGAAACATCGAGAAATGGAAGATGAAATTGCATACCCTATTTTTTGACTGATTACCGTACTTTTAATCTTACAGCATAACTAGAGCTATTATGCCAGGAAATTAAAATTTGTAATTCTTTCTTATAAGTTTCATTTCTAAATCGAAACGCAAGAGATAATTATTAATTTTTCAGTTTGAAAGGTTTCTTAAAACGATTCAATATTTTGTAAACATTTTAGGGTTGGACTGTATTTATTTCTCATTACAAATTTGTCGTTTAATTGAGCTAAAGCTAAAAGTTGACCTACCATCACTTATAACTCTCAAGTATCAAATTAACCGATTCGCGGAACTCGATCCCCGCGTCTTCCTCTAACACTGAAGGTTTCACACAAATTTTCTTCCTATGTCTAACTACAATTTGACTATGCAGTCGGATCATTTTGAGACGTATAATAGAAACGATCTGTTATCTTGTGTATTATAAAGATGCCTTATATGACTAAGAGTATGACTAATTGAAGAATAAATAAAATCTGCACAAATATATTACTTCTTTCAACCACAGTTTAACAAATGAGTCACCCTAGAATAAATGATATTTTTCTTTGAAAAAACTAAATATCGTAGCGTAGCTAAAGCCACTGGTTCTTATACTTGAATGCGTTAGTACGTGCTAAATTGTGGGAGTTGAGTTAGTTTTTCCAGATATTCAATTCCAGTTTATTTTCATAAAATAATCAGTCTCGAAATGGTTTTTTTTTTTAATTTTACATAAATTTAGCTTATATCAGTTTACATAATGAGCCGACAGTTTTTAACATTTCTATTTTGAGTTTTTTCTTGCCAAATTTGGGTGCTGTGAGTGATGAGCAGGGCTCATTGGTGGAAGCCATTATATCCTGGCTTCCACCAGGATATAATGCAAATGATGGAGCAGTATTTTCAAGGTAGATGGGACGAATTGATGATGAGTGACTACTGTTGGTTTATACAAAGAGAGAACCCTAAATTTTAGGTACTTTTTTCTGTTAGGGTTATATTCTACAAGCTTTTTTTTATTGTTATGTAATATGCAAAATTAAAGATTATTATTAAAATTACACATAATATATTAAAATATTTATTATATTTATAAACTTCGGAAGGTTGTGTAACAAAATGTGACGGGTGATGAAGAAAACTGATTTCATTTTCAGATTCCACGCACAACAAAAAAACAGAATTCACTTATTGAGGTTTCTGTTCTGAAAATGTTTTTTCCGTTTTGTAGATCAGTGTAATTTATAGTTCAAACATTTTATTAAAAACTGTTTTTAATAAAACATTTTTTTCATAGTTTTGTGGAATCTATTTTATTTTTAATTTATTTTCTTGAACGTTATAAAACTGATAGTTTATTCGGATGCGGGAAATTGTTTCTATTTACTTTCGTGAATGTATTATATACACACCTGAGCTCCGATAAACAGTTTTTGCAAAGCGTAGTTGCCGGAACGAGACCCTGAATCGTTCATTTTCTGTGTAACAGCTATATAAGTAATGAAACATTACGTTACTGTAGAAAAGTATATTCATTACTTTTTTATGAATGACTGTAATTGTTTCAGATAACTATTTAAAATTTACATTCATGTATGTTAATACTTCAAAAGTTAATATTTTTTAAAAATTCATAATTTTCTTTTTTGCAATTTTTTTTTATTTTGCCAGGTTGTATGCTTTTGTTTCTTGAGATGAAGTTTCTTGATGTTCTAATTATAATCTATCGTACTTTTCAATTAGCGGTAATGCATTTTACTTCGTTGTTCGCTGTAGCTTTTTATAACCTGACGTTTTTACTATACCTTTAATATATAATATCTCACCTCTTGATAGTAAACTTCTACTGTATTTTGATATTCAGATATTCTTTTAGTAAAATTACGATTAAAATACAGTACTTAAATAATAAGTACTGTACTATCTTTACATATAAATCAGTCTCATCTATTATTTAATTATTCATTTTCATCATATAGGATTCAGCCACTGTAGTTTCTAAGAAGATCAACTGGTGTTCGATTTTCAGCTTGTAATCTTTAATATAACTTTATGAATACATTTCTTTTGTTAAAATATAAATGTAACTTAGGTGAGTTTTTTAATAATGAAATAAATAAATTATTAAAGTACATTGTTTTTTTTTATAAAAAGTCTGATGTGGATACTACATGACTTCCCCTTGCACGCCTATTAAATTACATATTTTTTTTTTTTTTTTTATTATTGAATTATTTATTGTAAAACTTTTTACAGTCACAGGTTAATAATTATTAATAAATCAATATATTTAAATTAAAAAAAAAAAGGTAAAAAAAAAAGTAATTGAGGTCGGATTCTCGCCGTTATGCCTCCCCTTATAAGATCCAAATATTTCATTAATTAAAGTTTTATTGGGCTGTAACTCTGCAACCAATGAAAATAAGTACCACTTATCATTACATCCTTGAAAAGTGCTCAATGAGCAGTTAGGAAACAGTACAAAATCATAATTTTTTTGGACACTTTTGGTTCAGTCGACTACAAGCAAAAAGGGAGGTGCACAACTAGATGATACAACAGTCCTAAATCCAAAATTTCAGTATTCTACAGTTAATCGTTTTTGAGTTATACGAGATACATACGTACGTACAGATGTCACGCCAAAATAGTCACAATGGATATTTCCGTTGAAATCTGAAAACCAAATTTTTTTGCGATCACAATACTTCCTTTACTTCATACAAGGAAGTAAAAAGAATACGTATGTATGTCGCACTGCTTTTACTCTTATACTCGTATCTCAGGGTTGACCAAACTGATTTTCTTCAAATCTGGCTCAAATATTTCTATATGTGAGGCATTGATCATATTTATTTTTTTTTTCAAAATTCGTTCAGTAGGAGATAATATCACGAAAAAATCAATTTCAGTTTTATTCATTGGCATTTTAGAGAAAACCTTATTAAAGTAGATTTGTTAACTACAATGCTTACCTACTAGACATCCTTTAATGAGTAATATTTGTGGATACTACCTCTTGCTAATAGAGTTCTCTTATAATGCAGATAATCGATTATTGTTAAGCTGTTAGGTTAAAGGAGAATCAGCTGTATGCATTCACCGAAGTTATTTCCGACGACGAGTTTACCACTAGACCAATTCGGTGGGGTATTCAAAAAATAGCTTGGTATCGATTTGGGTAATTTTGTTTTTATTCACTCTTTAAAGAGATATTTGAAGGATTTTTTTCTGTAAATGTTGATTATGAATTTTAACAGTGTTTATTAATTATATTAATTTGAATATTTTTGGTTTTATTCCGCTAAGCAATGTTTTTATAAGAGGTATTTTATTGGACTGTTTCTTATACTGAAACATGTGTTGTATATAAGTTAATATTGCGTTTATATTTCATTAATAGTAGTAGTACGTTTTGTCTACTATAAATTATTTCCTTTCTACTGTGAGTGGTATTTTAGTAATATTGTTTTAGATGTAAATAAAAATTTTGGCAAAATTTTTTGTTTGGTTACTCTATGTTATCTTCTTAGCAGGAGTAAATCTACGTTTACTCCTGCTCTCGGCTTAAGTAATTACTTTTAACAACAGACTTTATGTGTGTATTAGAAATAATTTATTGCATCTATATTTATAGTTTTTTTATTTAATATTGTATTGTTCAAGAAAATTTTATACTAAAATAAATGTTTTCCAAAACACTTTTGTAAGTTTATACTTCATATATGTAGGTATCAAGAAATGTCTTCTTTTTTACTTCCTTGTACTAATTGCAATCGCGAAAAATTTCGCTTTTCAGATTTCAGTGGAAATATCCATTTTGACCATCCCTGAATTCATTTTGACTAGTTTCAGTGTGACATCTTATGTACGTATGTATCTGGAATAATTAAAAAACGATTAGCGGTAGAATGTGGTAATTTTGAAATTAGGACTGTTATGACATAGGTTGTGCATCTCCCCTTTTTACTTTCTTTTTCCTGTTTAGCCTACGGGAATTACCATTCAGGTATTACTTCAGAGGATGCTGTGTATGAGTGTAAATGAAATGTAGTCTTGTACAGTCTCAGTTTAACCATTCCCGAGATTTGTGGTTTATTGAAACTCAACCTCCAAAGAACACCGGCATCCACGATCTGGTATTCAAATCAGTATAAAAGTAACTAACTGCCTTTACTACCACTTGAACGCTGGAACTCTCGACTTCCAAATAAGCTGATTTGGGAAGGCGCATTCACCACTAGACCAACTCGGTGGGTTTCCCCTTTTGACTGCAATCGACTGAACCAAAAGTCTCCAAAAAAGCCCAAAATCCAAAACAGTTGTATTTTGGACGTTTTCTTAACTGCAGTAATAAGCCCTCATTGTGAGTTTTTAACGATGTATAATAAGTGGTACTTATTTTCATTGGTTCCACAGTTATAGCCAAATAAAATTTGAATTAATGTAATATTTGGATCTTACAAGGGGAAGGTACATCGGTTCGAAATCGACTTCATTTCCTTTTTTTTAATGAAAAGTACATAAAATCTTATGTCACTAATAACTTTTAATTTTTTTCTTTTTTTTTGTTATTGAATTATTATTTATTGTAAAACGTTTTTTACAATCTGAGGTTAATTATTATTAACAAATTAATATATTTAAATTTCTAAAAAAAATGTTGAAAAAAAGGCTAAGGAGGGAATACAAAAATTTGCAGCTTAAAGTTAAGAAAAACTTTAAATTTACGCAATAATGGTTGCATGTGAAAAAAGTTTCACATACTTAGCATACGACAAGCTCCATCTTACCAGCCCCATCTTACGACAAGCCCATCTTATCATTCCTTGCCGTAAGGGTTGGTTATATCAAAATTTGTTTCATACAAAAGTTTAACATCTAATAATGTGTTAAACAAACATGGTACACCAATATATAATACGAAAGGTAAAGTCGATAGATGGGTGGAATATATTGAAGAGTTATACGGAGGAAATGAATTAGAAAATGGTGTTATAGAGGAAGAAGAGGAAGTTGAGGAGGATGAAATGGGAGAAACAATACTGAGATCTGAATTTAAGAGAGCATTAAAAGATTTAAATGGCAGAAAGGCTCCTGGAATAGACGGAATACCTGTAGAATTACTGCGCAGTGCAGGTGAGGAAGCGATTGATAGATTATACAAACTGGTGTGTAATATTTATGAAAAAGGGGAATTTCCGTCAGACTTCAAAAAAAGTGTTATAGTAATGATACCAAAGAAAGCAGGGGCAGATAAATGTGAAGAATACAGAACAATTTGTTTAACCAGTCGTGCATCAAAAATCTTAACTAGAATTCTATACAGAAGAATTGAGAGGAGAGTGGTGGAAGTGTTAGGAGAAGACCAATTTGGTTTCAGGAAAAGTATAGGGACAAGGGAAGCAATTTTAGGCCTCAGATTAATAGTAGAAGGAAGATTAAAGAAAAACAAACCAACATACTTGGCGTTTATAGACCTAGAAAAAGCATTCGATAACGTAGACTGGAATAAAATGTTCAGCATTATAAAAAAATTAGGGTTCAAATACAGAGATAGAAGAACAATTGCTAACATTACAGGAACCAAACAGCAACAGTAACAATTGAAGAACATAAGAAAGAAGCCGTAATAAGAAAGGGAGTCCGACAAGGATGTTCCCTATCTCCGTTACTTTTTAATCTTTACATGGAACTAGCAGTTAATGATGTTAAAGAACAATTTAGATTCGGAGTAACAGTACAAGGTGAAAAGATAAAGATGCTACGATTTGCTGATGATATAGTAATTCTAGCCGAGAGTAAAAAGGAGTTAGAAGAAACAATGAACGGCATAGATGAAGTCCTACGCAAGAACTATCGCATGAAAATAAACAAGAACAAAACAAAAGTAATGGAATGTAGGAGAAATAACAAAGATGGACCACTGAATGTGAAAATAGGAGGAGAAGAGATTATGGAGGTAGAAGAATTTTGTTATTTGGGAAGTAGAATTACTAAAGATGGACGAAGCAGGAGCGATATAAAATGCCGAATAGCACAAGCTAAACGAGCCTTCAGTAAGAAATATAATTTGTTTACATCAAAAATTAATTTAAATGTCAGGAAAAGATTTTTGAAAGTATATGTTTGGAGTGTCGCTTTATATGGAAGTGAAACTTGGACGATCGGAGTATCTGAGAAGAAAAGATTAGAAGCTTTTGAAATGTGGTGCTATAGGAGAATGTTAAAAATCAGATGGGTGGATAAAGTGACAAATGAAGAGGTATTGCGGCAAATAGATGAAGAAAGAAGCATTTGGAAAAATATAGTTAAAAGAAGAGACAGACTTATAGGCCACATACTAAGGCATCCTGGAATAGTCGCTTTAATATTGGAAGGACAGGTAGAAGGGAAAAATTGTGTAGGCAGGCCACGTTTGGAATATGTAAAACAAATTGTTAGGGATGGAGGATGTAGAGGGTATACTGAAATGAAACGACTAGCACTAGATAGGGAATCTTGGGGAGATGCATCAAACCAGTCAAATGACTGAAGACAAAAAAAAAAAAAAGTTTTAGGTAATGTTTAGCGGACTAACAACCACTTTAAACAGATTCGATATTGTGTCTTTTTTAAGGTAGGTATGTTTTTCTTTTGTCGTCAAACCCCCATTTTTTCCACCGCTGGGTGGAAAATATCAAAAAACTTTAGTTAGGTAAGTTTTAGACATCCAAAGAATAGTAAGAAGAATATTAAGAACTTAAACTGAATTTGATATAAAAAAGTTATAGCGATATTTTGGTTTGGTCATCCCTAGCCTTTGTGTTGGTCATATCAAAAGTTGCTTTAGGTAATGTTTAGAGGACTAACGTCCCCTTTATACCGATGCAATACTGTGCCTATTAAGCGAGATATGATTTTTTTTTTGTATTCAAAACACAATTTTTTTCCACCCGCTGAGCCAATGGTTGGGTGATATCAATAGATTTTTCTTAAATAAGTTTTAGGGTCTTATCCAAAGAATAGTAGGAAATGTAACGAATTCGATATTTTTCCTTAATAAAAAAGTAATAGGTGTATTTAGTTTTTTAGAAAATGTTCCGCATTTCCATACCCTTGGGTCTGATTTTGCCCATTAACGAACTCGATCGTGATTTTGGGTCGAGTGTTTTTGTATGGAACAGTTTGAAAGTAATTAGCGCAAAATACGACAGTTTTCGTGTCCACAAGGAAGTGAAAAAAAAAAAAGTATATATATAAATGTATATATAATTTTTTGACCTGATGGTGGTTATGGGGTCTGGGGATGTGAAACGCAAAGATATGTCGAAATTTTTCGGAAGTCGAGTCATGGTACTCGTTACAGTATGTAGCTTTCTTATGAATCTATCTAAAATATGAAAAAAATCAGAAGTTATTAGTGAAATAAGATTTTCCGTACTTTAAAAATCTGTATATTTAATTTAATAGGCGAACAAGGAAGTCATGTGGTGTCTACTTCTAATTTTATAAAATTATAGACCCAAACTTAAAATGTAGATAACGATTTGCAATGAAAAAGCTAGGCAAGGTATTATATGAATTGACCGGCGTGAAAAGTCTTGCAGTACTATCTCTTTTTATTTTACTATTAAAATCTGTTCAAAATTTTGTAAAACATTTTAAATTAGTTTTGTTTCCAACAGAACTTGTCATTTACTATTATTTTTATCAGTGTTACTTAAAAAAGATTGTTGTATAATTTTTAATCAGTTAAACATGATTCTTTTTATCATCCGTAATTTGGCAGTATATATTGCATATTTTTTAACCGAAAGTTTTATGTCTTTCTAGGCATAACAGTAGAGCAAGTGACCCAAAAAGAATTCTTTGGGGCAATATTTTGGGCGAGGGAGGCAATTAAATCATTAAAAATATCAATTCTTTGAAACTTTTTTTTTATTTTAATGTAATAATTTTTTTTTTTTGCCATGCATGACCGGAATTCGAACGCGAATCCTCTAGATGAAAGGCCGAGACGCTATCATTTTCGCCACGGAGGCCGATGCCAGTTTGTTGTCAACATTGTGATTTATATATTATATATTTATACACATGTTGCCTTACGGTAACTTGTTTATAATTTATTGTGTACAGTCCAGAAACGGAGCAGTAGATTAGTTCGTCTATTCTATACATTAGTATTACCTAAGCCACTGTTGTTAATAATCCATTGTTAGAATCCATCAAATTCTAGATCAATTTCACATTCAAATTCATTCTGAATTCTCGATCTAAGAGTACCTGTGTAAATGGTTTTTATTCTCCTTTCTCTACTTATTATTACAGGGATAACAAATTATTCTATTTCATGTATAGTTTATAAACATGATAAGTGAGGAAGATTGGCTTTCAATTGTCAACGGCAGTAATGCGTATTAGTACTAGTACTAGTATAACAGTAATGCATTGACCCATCGATCCACTAATCATTTCATGACTAAAAGCTCTGGAAGCGGGACTTACCGTCTATCCGGTTCACCATTATCAAATCATTTACGTTTGATGATGATTGTACTTAACTCCGGCGGGGCTGTACGTCTGATTCAGATTAATTTCATTTTAATCAAATTCTCTTATAGATTTTTACATATTTTTAAATCTCTATCTTTAATAAACCTGAATGATTTTATCGCATCGAAAAATATGTTCAAATTTCATGATTCTGTAATTATCATTATTTCATAAAATAAATACATTAAGATGTAATCTTTTAGCGACTAAATGTATTGATAATAACATTGTTACTGTGTAAAACTAAGTTTCAGTTTTGTTTAGTTTAGAAAGTATAATAATTATTAAATTGAATTATT
The DNA here is from genome assembly GCF_047948215.1 of Lycorma delicatula. Taxonomy (NCBI): domain Eukaryota; kingdom Metazoa; phylum Arthropoda; class Insecta; order Hemiptera; family Fulgoridae; genus Lycorma; species Lycorma delicatula. The sequence continues at coordinate 125,031,583 of NC_134459.1, read as the reverse complement.
AGATCAGAAATGTAAGGCCTGTAATATTTCGTAGAAGTTAAAAGCAGTTCATATTTTACAGTTGTTTTATATTTCCAATCAAACAGTTACTTTTTTTTTAAATTAAGTCTTTTAGAATGTTGAACAACCTAAATTACAGTTGACTTGTTTGTACATTTTTAATTGCTGTTATTTCATATGATTAAGGCACTGCATATTTTAATAGAATTTATTGTTTTTTGTTATTCTCTTTGTTTAAACTAAATATCGCATTATAAATAGTTATTTTAGGTAAAATTTACAACAGGTTTTTGGTTACAGCTAGTAGTAACAAAATCTTTTCACATTAAAAATTAAAAAAAAAAGTCACCGTCTATATTTATTTATCATAAAAATTAAAATGCTATGAACTAAATACCTTAATAAAAATTATACAAAACAAAAATGTATTAATGTGTTATGCTGTACATTTAATGTCTTTCGGGGAATTTTTATACTCAAACATATCCATTCCGTACATTGCGACCAACTTATCATTCATACGGGAAAATGTGAACAAAGACTTGTAAACCATCAGTTGACTCGAATATCCATATGGTTACAAATACAGGCAATTCGCAAGTTTATTTTAAATCTGTTCATATTTTGTATATTAAGCAATATTATTTTCTATGTAATTCTATATTATTATCTTATTGCTAATAAATATAACAAATTTTTATTATTATTTCTATCTGTATTTAGTACGGATATTAATATTTAATTTTTCATTGTTTATTTACGGAATTTTAAGTTATTATTAGTTCTTTTTCTAGTTTTAGTTGTTATTAGTTCTGTTTTATTATTAGTCCTGGGTTCGAATCCCGGTCAGGCATGGCATTTTTCACACAGGCTCTTTCTTTTTTTCCTGTTTAGCCTCCGGTAACTACCGTTTAGATAATTCTTCAGAGGATGAATGAGGATGATATGTTTGAGTGTAAATGAAGTGTAGTCTTGTACATTCTCAGTTCGACCATTCCTGAGATGTGTGGTTAATTGAAACCCAACCACCAAAGAACACCGGTATCCACGATCTAGTATTCAAATCCATAGGCTACAAAACGTTTATCTCATCCTCTGCGGAATGAATTGCTTGACTGCGGACCCGGAGGTAAAAACAAAAAACAAAAAAAAAAGTTCTCTTTCTACTAGTTTTTTTTTTATCACCTACCTCGTCTTAATTTTTCATTTCATTGATAAGACACTTTGTCTTTTTCGTATTTATTGTGCAGTGGTTAAAATAGTAAGCAAAACAAGTCAGAAAATATGAAAAATCGTATATTCATTGTCAAAGTAGAAATATTATTAATAACATTGTTAAATACTTTGGTAAAGAGAAAAAAATAGAAATCGTCTTCTGTTTCAATCAGATGTTTATCAGGGGCTATTATTTTTCTGCGTGTGAAGTGGAATTAGTTGCACCGTAGATTGGTGTTGATAGAAGCGTTGTGCCGATCAAGTCTAGATGCAGTGTTATTTGTTCTTGCAAACAGTGTTAAGTGTTATTTGTTCTTTAATTTGTGTATTAGTCAATTTTCTGTAAACAACGCAATTAAATTTATTTAATACTTGGTTAATGCTAATGTAATAGAATAACGAATAAACGTTGGGATGTTAAGACAGTTTTTAATTATAAAATGTACAGTAGTTTTTATATGGGTCGCATTTCAATAACTTTGAGCTCCGAAAATTTCTCATTGGTTGATCTTTAGAGTTCATAAGCCCTTGCCTTAGTAATAGATTCTGTATTTCGAAAATCCTTTACAATATGAAAAAACGAAATATCATGATTATACATGCACTATAATTAATTAATTTATAAGTTGTGATCTCCAATTTTTTTGCTTACAATTGGTGCAGCTAAATTTTACTTCTTCATTTCTCCTTTATTTTGATTTCTCTTTTTAATATCAACATTATTATTAATTGTGTCTAATTTCCTACAAAATATTTGTTTTTAAAAAATAATTATTATTCAGATTTAGAATTTTTTAACTTCTAAGATTTTTTTTTAACTTCCTAAAAATAATTTTCAGTTGAAAAAATAAGATCATTGACCATTCTCACACACTTTTATCTTACCTTAAACATTATTTCTCACATTTTTCCTTAGATTTTCAAATAATTTTTTTAATTTATAATCAATTTTTTCCAATCTCGCTTTATTCTTTATTTCTTATATTTTTTTTTACTGTCAAAGCATAAACAGTAAATTTTCACTTAATGTTTGTTCAGTTGTAAGAAAGTTATTTTAGAAGTTAAGCATTTTTTTAAATTACTCACATAAAATTTCCATCTTTCATAGTTATTAAAATGATTTAATAAACTTCAAATATAATCTTCACTTTAAATTTCTTCACTGCACTTCAAATCTTCTTCATCCAAATTTTTTATTGGGACCCTAAACGGTGAAGTGAAGTTTTACTGCAAAACTATACAACCATTGTAAATATGCCTTCATTTTATCACTCGCTTATTATTATAATTGTTGAATATTAAAATAAATCTTAGTAAAGATTTTACTTGAGTGAAATTTCTTAGTTAAATGAAATTTTGTAGTTTACCGCTGTTTTGTATATATCCCTGGAACCTCTTAGGAAAATGTAAAAACACCTAGATTTTTTGTCTTTGTGTGACATTGTTATGTTTTTTTTGACTTCCTTGTACAAAGTAATGGAAGTATTGCGATCGCGAAAAATTTCGGTTTTCAGATTTCAGCAGAAATATGCGTTTTGATTATCCCTGAATTTATTTTGACTAGTTTCGGAGTGACCTTTTATACGTTCATATGTTCGTTTGTGTCTCGCTTAACTCAAAAATGATTAGCCGTAGGATATTCAAATTTTGGATTTAGGACTGTTGTAACATCTAGTTGTGCATCTCTCATTTCGATTGCAATCGACTGAAATAAAAGTGTCTAAAAAAGCTCAAAATCCAAAGAAATTGGATTTTGGAATTTTTTTTAATTGCAGTAATAAGCCCTCATTGAGAGTTTTTCAACGATATATCATAAGTAGAGCTTACTTTCATTGGTTCCAGAATTATAGCCCAATTAAATTTTTAATGAATGAAATATTTGGATTTTACAAGCGAAAGTCACATCGGTTCGAATCCGACTTCAACTTCTTTTTTTAAATTTAAATATATTGATTTATTAACAATTATTAACCTCCTATTCTAAAAACTTTTATAATAAGTAATAGTTCAGTAATAACAATAACAAAAAATATGAACAAATTACACAAGGTAATTAAATAAATTTAATAAAATTTTATGTAATTTTCATTAAAAAAAATGTGTGTATGTAATTTAATAGGCGTACGAGGAAGTCATATGGTGTCCATATCAGATTTTTGTTTTATGTTATATTAATAAAATCATTTTAATTTAGTTTTATTGTTTATATTTTCTATAATTGGCTAATTCTATATTTTTTTTTAATTTCTGTCTGTTTTTTTAATTTTAATTGGAATAGAATACTGTGTAATCCGTGTGCAGCATAACAGTTTTAAGTTACGCTGACGGTTGTATAGTTTAGTTACGAATTACAATCGAATAAATAAATTGGAAAGTTAAGCTAAGTTACATTATTAATTTTTTATTTATTAGACTGATCAATAGGACAGGTCTTTAAATTCAATAAAATTAACTTATTTCTTTTTAATTAATTAGATTCTTTGTTTATACCATCAAATAAGAAATGATCGTTGGTGATCAAAATTTTTAGATTTCTGATTATCATATTGTATTTATGCCATTTTTACATTTTATTTACAGTTATGAAAGTAACATACCGAGCTATTTTTTTCAAATTAAGATTAATTAGAAAAAAATCATGGCAAAAATAGGTTTACAGGATATAAGATTATAAAAAATACATTTGAGTGTACCTTAGCAGACGACCAACTTTGAAAATTCATCTACGAACCAAACATAAACAACTAAATCACAAATTTTGTTTTTTATAAAATTAATTCGATTTTTGGAAAAAAATCAAACCTCTCACTTTAAAAGAAACCTTTTGACGTATTCTCAAACCAATTCATATAAATTAAATTAAGTACAAGAGACTGTAAACAATACAAAATTAAAAAGTCTATCGCAGTTTCAATTCAAAATACTTCGAACACACTTCACAGTCACTCTAGTACATTTCTAATTTAATCATCCACCGAGACTTAAATCATCTCGTGTTGTACCTGGCAGCAGGGCTCCTTAGGTCTCCATCTCCTTTGATTTCTGTCCCATGCCTTTTCCTTCGTTTCCTTATAAGTAAACTGATCGTTATATAAGAAATATTATGTTTCATATTTCCCGTAATATTTTAGTTAAAATTTCAATACTGTTCAGATTTCAAATCATTTAAACAACTTTAAATCCTAATAAACTACGTTTCGTAAATCAAATAAATTTATCTACTTAAAAAATGTAAAATTTTATCTTTATCATATGTATATAAATGTATGACATGTTAAATTTTAGTTCATTAAACTCATATAGTTTCAAAATTTGTTCTTTTGGCCACTGTGTTTACTAGATCTATTAATAGGAATACTTATTAACTGCGGTACCTTTTCGAAACAACGAAATTATACCAGGTGAAACTAAATTAATCTTAGATGTTTTTATTTGTTTCTACATTTTTAAAACACCAAAAATTAGCTATATTATCTGATTTTTTTTATAGTAATGACGGATTTATTTAGGTGAGCTTTGCTGTTTTTAGTTATGTGACCTGATTTTATAAATTTAAAACAAGATTTTCTTTTCTTATAAAACTTGGAAATAAGTTTTGTTTTATGTTGACTAAAATATTCTCTTTTAACAAGGTATTAGAAGAATCTACAGGAACATTTTATCGTGTATTATTTTAAATTCACTCATAAAACAAGTCATCAAGACACCCAAAGTTCTTTTGTCATGTCCTATACTTTCTCAAGTAGAAATAAAGTTTCTAAAGTGTTAAAGAAAGTGAGTTTAAAACCTTAGTTATGCTAAGTTATCATTTAAAAGCTGTCCTATCGTATAGAGTTTATGTTTGTACTTTTATTCGTTGTCTTATTTAGAGATTTATCCCAATTTTAATTCATAAACTTTTGCTGTATTAAACGTTACTTTCTGACTTTTGCTCTAAAAAAATTAATGTAATGGGAACTTCCTGAGTTGATTTAATAATAATAATAATAATTAGTTCGACACCAGCATAAATTCTACGATTGGGCAATTGCCATGGCTTAATTTTCTTTACGTTTATAAAAGCTTTATAAAATCTATTTCCGGTATCTTTTACCGGATTTTTTTTTCTACTTACGTAACCAAAAACTTTTTTTGAAGTACGTAAAACCGAGCTAAAAATTTTATACTGAGCAATGTTGTCTTTATTTTTCTATTAAATAATCGTATTTTCATTAATACACAACTTGTGTACTTTTTGTAACAACTTTCTATTTGCCAGATGTCATTATTATTTATACTTAAAACGAGATTTCTTTCACTATTTTTTTCCACCCTACCTCCCCGGGCCGGATCTACAACAAAGAAAAGCACAGCCCAGGGGGTTGTCTACTCAAACGGGCCTCCCCGTCCGTCAGCCATAAGTCTAGTCCGACAGGTGAGCCCATCGGTTTATTTTTTCATCGCCTCCCTAGGGCGGGATATCCAAGCCCGACTATTTTCGTTCCTGGACTCCACCCCAGAAGCCGGGACTCGGTCTTGACGCCAATGCCTCTAGTGAGAGCACCCTGTGCATGACACTCACTCCGGGTCTCGGTCTTTTTCGCGAAGAGATCAGAGAGTCCCAGTACCTCCTCACTGCCGCCCATCCGTGCAAGCACAGACGAACGGCAGCTCCGCAGGGGGCTGTCCCTCAACCCCTCGCCACCTAATCATCCCTGGGTTTGTGCTGGAGTTTCCGTGTCACAAAGTCACTTACCGTACGAAACCTCTCTCCCCCTGATAACATACAATCTATGATACATGTTTCACTATTAACATGATCTTGTCCTACGCACTAACAAAATACTAACTTTTAACAAAACATAAACACATTTATTAATATTACAGGTTTTTGGTTCGAATCTCGGTCCAGCTTGGTATTTTTCACACTTCAGAAAATTCTTACCGTAATGAAAGAGAGAAAAAGGGTAGTAGTAGCTGTACGGAGAGGGAATAAATATATTAAAAATGGCATAACAGAGCATAAAATAATAGTATTCTGTAACGAAACCGAATTCAACCGAATTAGGTTATGATAGGTTTCCTATCCAACCTCATATAAATATTGAAATAAATTAAAAGAAAATATTGCGTTTAATCACCTATAAACGTAATTACTCATGATTATAGAGTAGTACAACACTGATTAGGCGAGTTTATTTTGACTAGAGAAAATAGACTCTGTAACATATTACAATCTGTCAAACGCAGATCCAGTGAATATATGTTTACGTATACGTAAAATACATCACACTGTCTCTGATTAAAATTGTATTTTAATGGTAAACATTTTTCAAAAGAGGGTTAAAAATCTTTTCTTTTTTGCTTCCAAAGCGAGTCTTTTCTTTAAAAATATACAGATATACAGTGAAAGATATATTCTTTTTAGGTAGACTTCATAAGAAAGCTACCTGTTGCAATGGGACCATGATTCGACTTCCGGAAAATTTCGACATATCTTCGCGTTTCACATCCCCAGACCCCAAAACCACTGTCAGTTCAAAAGTTTATATATATATATATATATATATATTTATTCTAATCTTTCTTGTGGACACGATAATTGCCGTCATTTTGCGCCGATTACTTTCAAATTGCTACATAAAATATAACGACCCAAAATCTCGATTGAGTTCGTTAATGGGAAAAATCGGACCATGGGTGATAGTGGGGGCTTTTTTGAAAAAAAAAATCGCTATAACTTTTTTATTAAGTAAAATATCGAATTAGTTTAACGTTCCTACTATTATTTGGATAAGGGATTAAAACTTAAAGGAAAGTTTTTTGATATCACCAACCATTGATAAAAAAATCATACCTCCCTTAATAGGCAAAGTATCGAATCGATTTAAAGTAGTCGTTAGTCCTGTAAACATATCGAAAACATTTGTCTGATACAATTTTTGATATGACCAACCCTTACGGCAAGGGATAACCAAAATGTTGTTGGAATTGTAAGATGGTGCTTGTCGTATTTAAACATGTGAAATTTTTTTTCACATGCGACCATTGTCGTATTGAGTAAATTTGAAGTTTTTCTTAATTTTAAGACGGAAATCTTTTTTGTTGCTGTCAGAAAGAATTTAAGGATTTGGTAGTGATCAGATTTGTTGTCTTTCATGAATCGTTCGGTTAATTCTTTTATTTAAACCATCATCATAATTTTCAGTTATTAGTTGATTTTTATTACCAGTTGATTTTTTGAATTCGTGTAATTTTAGTGATTTTTCAAAACAATTTTTTTTTAATTCAACAAATGATTTTTTAAAAGGAGATAAGCCTGTTGTAGCAGTAAAATTATGGACTCAAAAAGTTACCTCTGAAAAGTCGGTATTTGTTACATAATCATCGAACTGGTGGAGAAAATTCGTAATAGTTAAAAATACTGCTTGTAAAAGTCGGATACGGTATCGGAAAATAGGCCTGTAGAATATGAAATTACTACTATTTGAATAAAATACTGTAACTTCGAACAATTATCCGTAGTAAGGCAAAGCTGTGTTCTACGTATATAGAACAATTGTCCTATCATTGATTTCTTATTCTTCTAGCCCCTAAATTTTTCAATCTTGTCATTCATTCAAATATAATGATGATCTTTGGGAAATCTAATGTAAAAAAAGTTTTATAAAATAAATAACTCATACATGTTAAACTGAAAAGAGCTTATTTCTTCTTTTTTATATAATATTCAAACTGTAAACTGTACTGTAGTAAAAACTTATTATATAACTTTTTTCTAAACAGCGATTACAGAAATTAATAAACTTCTTTGAAATGTTTTTGTATAATCCTAACGAATCAATACTTTATGCGTTGAAGAGAACAGTTTTGTGACGATTAGATAATGATATTAAAGATGTAACATTTTGTGATGATTTGGTACAGCTAGCGGTTGTGTTAGCGTGTTGTTATGATAACCGCTTTTTCTTTTTTTTTTCCTGTTTAACCTCCGGGAATTACCGTTCAGATATTACTTCAGAGGATGAATGAGGATGATATGTATGAGTGTAAATGAATTTTAGTCTTGTACAGTGTTAGTTCGACCATTCCTGAGATGTGTGGTTAATTGTAACCCAACCACCAAAGAACACCGGTATCCACAATTTATTATTCAAATCCGTATAAAAATAACTGACTTTACTAGAACTTGAACGCTGGAACTCTCGACTTCCAAATCAGCTGATTTGGGAAGACGCGTTCACCACTAGACCAACCCGATGGGTTGTTATGATTACCGCCCAATTCGATGCAGTATCACTTACTTAGGCTAGTCCACCTACCAACAAAATTTAGTTTATACCCATACTTGCAAGTCATTTTACAAGGATTACGGCCTGTTTTTATTTAGATAATTAATTCATCACGTAAGCCTAAAACTATGGGTGAAAGAAATTACGGTCCAATTTAATTTAAAGAAAGTATGAGCTCAATTTAATTCCAATTTTACCTGTGTGGTTTTTCTTGCTCGTTTCATGTGCAAAAAAAGGATTCTAAGTTTTTTTATTTTTCCTTCTTTTCTTACAGCGTTATCTGATGAACAGTTTTAGATGGAAGGCTTCCATTTTTTCCTCACTGCCACTGCATCCTTTATTCTTTAATATTAATTATTTTACCTTATCCGTAGTATAACAAAACGTAGAATTTATGTCTAATACGTGTTTTTAAATTGTTTATATTCGTATATATTCTTGTTTAATTTAAAATCATACGATCAGTGCATTAGAAATTTCAATTTAATTTCCTGTTTAATAGTTTATATACAGTGATATAGGCGATGATTTACTATTCTGTTGAGGCTTGAAACAGTCTATTGGTTTTGCGGTAGAACATTTGGTATTGCTGGATTTTAATCGATTAGATTATTCAAGGCAGAGCTGTTCTTACTACTAGCTTATATCATTATTATAAATTATTGTAATCACTGTGGTTCATGCTCTCACACACACACACACACACACACACACACACACACACACACACACATATATATATATATATATATATATATATATATATATATATATATATATATATATATATATATATATATATATATATATATATATATACACACACACACACACTCATTCATATAAACTTAAATATAGGTACAGTATATACATATATATGCCTGCTACAAGAGTGGATTAGATTGCATCAAATATGCTCAAGTTTAACGCGCAACAAATTGCTACGCTAAAACTTAACATGTGCATAGGCTATTACGTTCAGGTCATATAATTTTATAACAATAAAAGCTGTCCTTATACAATTCTGGAAGAAATTTATGCTTTGTTTATATAGTGTATTTAATTGATTATACTGGAAAGATTGCGATGTCTGGCGAGAACATAATCTTATTAAAAATGTTTATACGATTAATAGAAATTAATGAAGGGGAAAATTTAGTTTTAAATACGAGTATATTAGAGGCCGTACTTATTTTTTTTATAAAAATATATTATGTGCATTTTTTCAGTTTCGTTCACTGTACGTTAACTTAAAGCGCTTAATTTTTACGTTATACTAGATTATACTAGTTTACATTTATCTATTTCACTAAAAATAAACTTTTTTATAGAAAATTAATTTTATTAAATGTCGGTGATATTTTATATTTCCTCTTAATATTTCATAACTGTGTAGCTGATGGCAACTTTTTTGTACTTTTTTCTTTTTAAAACTTTTTGTTACTTAAGATAATTCTTAGTTTTAACAAGATATAGAATTACAATTCAATTAGGAAAATATCCTTGTTAACAGTATTTAATTAATAAATATCATTTCTGAAACAAGTTTGATTAAAACATTCTGAACTATGTATAAGGAATTTTTATTTTTTATTTTAATTTAAGTTTTATTTAAAATAATTTCTCTGTAATCGCATTACTATTATCATTATACATTTTGCTTTTAATTTCTAATTAGCTTTAAGGTTTTGTTTCGAAATGTTTTGTTAATGTTCTTTCTGAAGTTGTTTAAATAATAAATAAATACAAATACTAAATTCTTTTCTAAAACGAAAAATAATTATTTGTGAAATTTATTTTCATTCAGCAATGGTTTATTTTTCATAATTAAAATAAATTTTACCAATTATTACTTTTTTAACTGACAAAGACAGTTGAAAATATTATTAAACTTCAATGTTCCATCTTTCACGTATTTATTCTTTCAGATAGATTTCCTGAATTTTGAGCTTTTAGGAAAAAAAGTCAGAAGTCACGATTAATTTTTTATAAAAAGAAATTGCTTCTACATAATCACCAGAGACTTAAATGCAAATAGATAGTGTGTGTTTGTTTATTCGTTTTTTCGTTCGTTTGCTCCTTCCTTGCCTGCCTTTCCACGCCCGCTCGTTCGTTTGTTTATTTGAGTGAAGGCAGTTAAAGAAAAGTATTATACGAGCATAAACACACAGAAGCTTTCTCTTTAAAGTCTGTCAACTAAGAGGGCTGAAGTTATAAGAACATGAATTGTAGTAAATCCAAATTTATTTAATTAATAATCACAAATGACAATTTTTTTATGATCCGTGACCTCTTAAGTTACTATAATATCAACCAGAGTAACCCATCGGGTTGGTCTAGTAGTAAACTCGTCATCGCAAATCAGCTGATTTCGAAGTGGAGATTTCTAAGGTTCAAGTCCAAGAAAAGGCAGTTAATTTTGTACGGATTTGAATACTAGATCGTGGATACCGTTGTTCTTTGGTGGTTGGGTTTCAATTAACCACACAACTCAGGAATGGTCGACCTGAGACTGTGTACAAGACTACACTTCATTTACATTCATACTCATATTCATCCTCTGAAAAAATACCTTACGGTATTTCTGGAGGCTAAACAGAAAAAAGAGAGATATCAGCCAGAGTAATTAATTCGTTTTAGACAGATAGAGTGATACTGTAGATTACACTTCAGACACGGTTGAAGATTCAATTGCTGCATATCAAGGATGCCGCATGACCTTCCTTTAATTGTTCACATAATTGTTCATGTTTCAATGGGTTTTATAGGAGCGACGAAAAAGTGAAAAATATTTATTTACGCGAAGGAATAATAATTTAATATAATTTGAAGCTTAGAGAAACACAGGAGGAAAAGATAATTAACGGAGCTTCACATTAAAAAAAGAAGAAACCGATTTTAATTATGCAATTAAAAGTACAAATTAAACTTGTACTTTTTATTTTTTGATTAATCAAAATACAAAATGAGACTGTAAACCTTTATCCCAAAGCGCTTTCGTCTACTATGTATATACTGCCGAAACAAGACTCTACCCTTGTAGGCGCATAAAACCTCATCAACTACAATTTGTTGTGGGGTATTACAGAGTTCACGAGATTTCTGACGTGCAATTTCAAATATTTCGCGTATTCTCCAGAGACGGTCATAGTTACCAGTTTGCAGTTCTGATTCTATTGGATCATATGGTTAGTGGAGTGTAAATACTTCAAAATATGAAGAAAGACAGTTCTCGGTAATGTATTCCCAAACCAAGCGATATGGGAAACCTCGTCAGTTGACCAGTATTCTTGTAAAGTGTGTCTTACAGTATGACCCATTTCCAAGATGATTGCAAAGAAACGTTTCGTCTGATCAAGACTAACGTCACCTTGAATTCTGTCCTGAGGTAATGGTCCATCAGGTCTACGTCTTTGAAAATACAAATTAGTTTGTAATGTTACTTTTTCAAGGATAGCCCAAAAAAACAACATAAATACGGCAAACGGCGTCTGCCCATGAATACGGGATCAGGAATATATTCAGACACATTCTGTAAATTCCTACGACGCTTCTTAGGCCGACCTGTCTTACGAGGATCGGATTTAGTCAAAAAGTTGGTATTCTTTACAAATGCACCTGGTTCCGGACTCGTAAAAGGCAGACTGTTTAGTGTGTCATATTTATAACTATCAGTACAAACTAACCAGGGATTTCGAAGAACCGGCAGACGAACTTCCAACTCGTAACCTTCGTCATCTTGGGCCTGGTCAGTTGGATTTTCTTGTAACTCAAGTTCCTCATCTTGGAGAGGAAACTCAACAGCTGGTTGCATTTCAACATCCAACTGCACTGGAGAACGATAACGGATTTCATGAAATAAATTATCGTTTCCTTCAGCAGGTGATGTAGAACTGAACCGCTACATTTATTTCCTGCCCCGTGTCAGTATCATTACTCGAATGACCTGGATCGTCATCGTCGCTACTAAAATTCAGGAGATGCGATTCCGAAAAATCGACACTCCTAATTTCAGTATTTTTGATGTCGTTCAAGCCCTCAAGGTCGTCACTGTCATTTTCGTGATAATCTGAAAGTCCTTCGTCAAGCGCAACCCTAATCTGTTCGTCATTCATTGTGTCTCGATAAAAAAAGAATTACGGCAAATAAAAAAAATTTAAAAAACTCCCAGTATGTAAAAAAAATCGTGCTGAATAAAAAAAAACGAAGTAATTTTGAAAAAAAGTAATGAAATAATATATTACCACTTGCAAGGGAACGACGGTATGCGATAATAAAAACTAACTGCGGCTGTACACATGTAATAGGTGTATACACTCGTCCTCACACAATAAAGTAACATATGCTAGTATAAGTGAAAGTAGATTCAGAAAACTACGCGTTAGTTCACACGATACGGTTTCGGTTGTTTTCCCGTATAGGTGTTTTCACGGTCTATAGTAGTGGAGCATGTATTAAGCATGAGCACGTTCACACGATTCGGTGTGTAATAGTATCCATTTTACAATATAAATACCGAAATGTTGATTGATCTGTTACGAGAACGACCTGCAATGTGGGATAAGTTTTTAGAATCCTATAAAGACAAACATTTTAAAGAATCAGCTTGGGAAATATGTATGGCGTTGAATGAAGGGTTCCAGGCTATGGACAACGGTAAAGACAACAATATTGTAAGTTGAAGTTTTTTATTCTTTTTACTAAATTACAGCAATTTTTCATAAGCCTTTATAATATTAAAAACTTACTTTTTCGACATTAAATAATCATAGTTGCAGAAAACATAGCGTGAATACTACGAATAATATCGTTATCATGACATCTTCATAATAACGTCATCATTATTATTATGACTTGACAACTTCATGTTGCCAGGGAAGTGACCCAGATTCAGAAACAAAATAGTCAGCCAATATTGCCCTTACTGAATTAGCATCTTTGCTTCCCCGTCTAATTTGTGTATTTGTCAAATTACGCAGATTATTTTTCTCTTGTTCTGGATAGGAGGCGTTCAAATTTAAACCATCTTTTTCACGGACAAAGTTATGTAATACTGTGCAAGCTTTAACAATCCAAATAGCTGTCTCAACATCCACATCTAAAGACCTATGAAATATTCTCCATTTATTGGCTAAGATTCCAAAGACACATTCTATGTATCTTCTAGCTCTTGTTAGGCGGTAATTGAATATTCTTTTCTTCACGTCTAAATGTGTTCCACCATAAGGTTTCATTAAGTATTTGTGTAATGCAAAACCCTCATCTCCAACTAGCACATACGGAACATCGGTATTTGAGTGTTCGTTCAAAGGCCTTAGTGTCGGAGTATGCAAATTATTTTCGGTTAACAGTTGCCAAAAAGTAGTCGTTTTAAAGATTGAAGAATCGCAATATATACCATACGCTCCAACATTTGTATATATAAAACGATAATCTGAATCTACAACCGCTAACAATACAATTGAGAAATAGTTCTTGTAATTAAAATACATTGAGCCACTGAATGGAGGTTTTTTAATCCTGAATGTTTCCCGTCAACGGCACCAAGGCAATTTGGAAAATTTGCTTTCGTTTGAAATCTGTTTGATATTTCCTCCCATGAATCAGATGTGTCTGGTAATCGCACAAATTCGCTGTGCAGATTGTTCCATGTTACTTTCGTTACTTCCTTCACAATGTTGCTGATAGTTGAAACACCGACTCTATAGTAATAATGACGATCTTTAAATGAACAACCAGATGCCAAATATCTGCAACAAATAAAAAAATTGAATTGCTTTTAATACCAAATTACTGTAAACTAAAACACAGTAATGTAATATTGTTTTACAGCCAATCTATTTTTTTACAGGCAAACTAATTATCAAAAAGTGGACACAAACAAGAGATTCTTGGATGAAATCCGTGAAAAAACAGAACCAACAAATAACTACTGATTCTGCTTCAAAATTATCACGTTTTTATATATACCATGAACAAATGAATTTTTTTTTAAAAATTATTACGGATAAACAGCCACCCACGAAAGTACAGACAACAAAAACGAAGAAAGCAATGAGGTGCGCGAATATCCCGAAAACGAAGAAAACTGCGAAACTGACCACCAACCAACTACCAAACCGGTTTCCTCTGTTGTAACAAAGAAACGTAGGTCGATGCTGAACTATGAATTGGATTCTAAAATAATAAAATTCATGGAACATCAAATTAATCTTTCAACTAAAGGTACAAATAATACACAAAGTGACCGCCATTTATCATTTTTTACTAGCCTTTTGCCTCCCTTGTCGTCACTTACTGATGACCAGATTTTGGAATTTCAGTCAGGTGTTATAAGTTTCTTACAAAGAATCAAAAGAAGCACATTGGCACAATCGAATATTTCTCAACCGCAAACTTCTTCACAACCTCAAACTTACAAGCCCAACAAAATATGAACTATTGCGGTTGGCAAAATGTAGGTTATTTTACTGAGCCGTGTAACCAATCTCTACCTCAGTCAAATGCTGCAGTAACTGATAGTCGTAATTCGCCGTCAGTGTCATCACCAATGTCTAGCACGACTCAAGACACTAATTATTCGGATATTGATTTATCCGATCACTTATTGATCGGATATTGAAAATTCTTCGTTGTAATTTTTTTCATGCAGTTATCCGATTATTTTATTTACTAATTATTCTAAACGATTATATTTTTATTATTTAAATTAATTTGGGGTATTGTTATCACTGTTTACATGTAAGTTATCAAATTTAAGAAATAAAATTTGTATTGATGAAGAGAATAATTAAAAAATCTTACCTTAAACATATCGACAATCTTTCTTCTGCAGATATGCTCCTTCTCATAGTCGTATCCTGCCTCGTTAGATCCTTCCCTACTCTACTTAATAGGTAATCAAATAAAGCCTGCGACAGTCGGAAATGTTTGAAAAATTCCAACTCATCATTTCTGAGTCAACACATTATTGTTTGGAAGGCACCAAAACTACACCTTTCCTTCAAAATAGGATGTATCCAATATTTTTTAATTCGGTTTCTTAACTTTTGTTGACGGCGGCGATAGCAATACAAAAGAAAAAACATGTTTATATTTTTTACATCCATCTTCTACAATATCACAATTACGACTGGATAAAGAACGCGTGAAGGAAAACAGAATTCAATCGGTTGAATAAACGATCAGGCAAAAAACCTAATCCAAACCGTATCGTGTGAACACAGCATTGGATTCGGCAAAATAAACGATCAGGCAAAACACCGAACCTAAACCGTATCGTGTGAAGAAATTCTGGGATTTCGTTCGTTGTATTCATTTGTAATGATATTTTTTACGCCAATAATATAAACCTGTGAATTAAACAGACTTATTTGAATATCGCACAGAAAAAATTCTATCATACGTATGGATGTTTTTTTTTTTATTTTTAACGTTTGATTACTTTACATGTAGAGGCTATTTTACTTCACAAGAAATTGATTTCCGAATATTTTCATTAATTATTTCTTCTTTTATAAATATTATTTTAAGCTTAACTTTCATTTTCGATTAGTCAACTGTGAAAACTCTACGCATGTTAAAAAAAATATATACTGGTGTTAAAAATATTCTTCTCTAAATGAATTACAAAAATATTATTTCTAGTATGAGTTTGTCATTTTCGCTTGGTAAGCTCTTTTGTTTTATACACTGTATTTAACTTCAATTTATTTTTTCTTTTATAACGTAACAGAAAATCATATCACGGAGTGATGATTTATTAAAGTTTTTTTTTTCAATTTTGCTTCGATATTAGTTTGTTTTTAATTCTGCAGCAAAATTTCCAGTTCACTGAATTTCTTTGATGATTAACCATAATGATTTTATATTTTCTCCTTGTAGAATTATTAATAAATTATTATAGTTCCAAAGAGATGATAAATGTAACAGCTTTTATTAAAATATGTTGAAACTAAACTGATTACTGTCATAATATCTAATATAAAATTAATTAATCATTTATTTAATTCATTAAATAATTAATCTTCACGTTATTATGTTAAATTCATTATTTAGTAATTTAATATTACATTAGAGATACGCTACAAAATTCAAAAGCATTGATATTATTCAAGAGTTGGTTTTCCATTTTCCAAGCTGTTGTAAATGTTCCATTTGTTCCTTATAGCTCGTAAAATGTTACACTAAAACTGTATCCTTTCAATAATCCCTTTATTAAGTTAAAATTTATTTATTTTGTCGAATTGAATTTTTTAGGCTACCTTATTATGAGAAAAAAATCTGATGTGTGTAACACATTACTTCCTTGTACACCTATTAAATTACATGTGTATTTTTTTTAAATGCAAAGTACATTAAATTTTATTTTATTAAAAACTTTTGATATTGTTTCACCTTTTTTTTTTTTTGTTATTGATGTCTAAAATCCAAATGTTTTTGGATTTTGGGCTTTTTTTTGGACACTTTTGGTTCAGTCGATTATAATCAAAAAGGGAGGTGGACAACTAGATGTTACAACAACACTCCTAAATCCAAAATTTCAACATTCTACGGCTAATTGTTTTTTATTTATGTGAGATACATTCGTACGAACAGACATCACGCTGAAACTAGTCAAAATGGATTCAGGGATGGTCAAAATACTTCGTACAAGGAGTAAAAATGAGCTAATTCCTACCATTACGATATCTGGAGGTTATTAGTACGACATCTTGAAGCTCCGCAGTTTTAATTTCAATATTAACATTTGTTGTGAATTGTACAGGATGAGTAACATAAAACCGTACCCATAACGTAACCGATGCAGAATTGGTAGTTTATGTTGGAATGAAATTTTTATGAATGATACAGTTAAATTAAATAAAAGAGACGTAAAACATAATTTAAATGTTGTATTTATTTACTTTATTGTAACAAAAGATGTTCAAAATGACCACTCTGGGCATCGATGCTTGTTTGCGCTCGATTGATCATATTGAGTGTCGTCTGGCGCAAAACGTTGTTGTCAATTGCGTTGATTTCTCATTGAATGTTCACTTTCAGTCTATCAGTAATTGTTGAGATTAGATGCATAAACTATATCCTTTATGTAGCCCCAAAGGAAAAAATCGTAAGTAGACAACTCTATCTGTCCACCAACAATTTTTTCCAGAAGCCAATTGCAATAATCAAGTCGTTTCGTTTTTCGGTTTCCTTCAGTTGTTGCGCAGTTGTAATGCTGTTTGGTTGCAATTTTAATTCATGAAGAATTTTACGAAAAGATGTGTATTTAACACCAGATTGTTGGGATAACTTGCGTTGTGATTTTTTTGGACCGGCAATAATTCTCCTTTCAATATCGGCAGTGGTCTGTGGAGTTCTAACGGAAAGTTGCCTATTTCATTTTGCATTTGAAATCGAACCAGTTGTACGCCATTTTTTAATTAAATCGTGTATTCTACTCTTGAGATACAGGCATTCGGAAACTTTTCTACGAATACTCAACGCGATTCTTCAAACGATCCAGAACGAATATAGGCTTCAACTATAGCTATTCTCTCCGGGATTGAATAAGGCATTTTACCAAACACTACTTTTTTCTTTTTCCTGTTTAGCCTCCGGTAATTACCTTTTAGATAATACTTCAGAGGACGAATGAGGATGATATGTAAATAAATTGTAGTCTTTTACAGTTTCACTTCGACCATTCCTGAGATGTGTGGTTAATTGAAACCCAACCAACAAAGAACACCGGTATCCACGATCTAGTATTCAGATCCGTGTAAAAATAACTGACTTTACTATGACTTGAACGCTGGAACACTCGACTTCCAGATGATTTGGGTATCCAAACACAACTGCACTCACAATACTGATCTGTAAAAAAACGTATACCGCAGTGACATGTAACCGCCTGACAAACGGCAGCAACAATCAGTAGTAACATATACATTCCCTAGTCGCGCTAGTTGTGTGATAGTCTTTCATAAATAGTGTTGGGTAGCAGTCTCATTATGGATTCGGTTTTACGTTGCTCACTCTGTACAAGGAGATAGGTTTATAGCTTCATTTAATATTACTGTTAGTGGAAGGATAAATATGCAGCAGGGATATTGTTATACGCTTCTTATTGAAGACATTTAGTAGAGAATATCTGGAAATCTAACGTGTATATGAATCTTTTAAGTTAAATGTTAATTATTAAAGTAAAGTACCTACATCTCAATAATTTTTTTTTTTTTTTTTTTTTTTTATTGTATCTTTCCTCCCGACAAGAATTTGAATTTTTAACGAATTAGTAGATATAAATTTGGTGTTTCCTTACACCAAGAATTATTAGAATTACCCGAATGAAGTCATGGTGTGTTTTTAAAAAAAGTGTAGCTGTTTTTTAATTATCGTTAATAAAAATGTTTATTTATTTTGATTTTAAGTTAGTTATATAATTTAGTTTCATATAATGGTAAATTTAAAATAAATTAAAGAAAATGAGAAAAATGTTTTACCATAAATGGAATAAAACCATTATTATGGAAATAAAATGGATTTAATTTCTATAAGTATAACCTAAGAGATTTTGTAGGTCTATTGATATTTTACGAACCGTTAAATTAAAATTGATATTTTAAATTACACCGTGATGATTATAAATTAAGATGATTATTCAAAAACATGGAAAAATAGACGGGCCATAATGATAATCCCGTAAAACTTTCTATAATTTATAAGTCATGTTCAGTAAGAATTTCTTTTAAAGAAAATATTTAATTTAGTTTTTAAGCTGATTTATATTACGCATTCACAAAAATATTTTAGGTGTTACCAGTGGTGCCAGCTAGCCCTTTGTTTAATATGTACTGTGCGCGTTCATTTATTTTAGAAACCTACCTTTTGATGTCGGTTAACCGCAGAGTACGAAGCCCTAGGGTAACTAAAAAATAAAGTAGAATTATGGAAAATACTGGATGCAGTTTTGAAAATTGTCCTTACACGTGATATTTTACGTTATAAAACAAAAGAGTAATTAAAAGTAAAGCTATAGATTCAATAAAAATTGCTGTATATTTTATAAAATTTTGTTAAAAACTTTATTGTTTTATCTCGCGCAAAAATTCATTAGGTTAATTTAAATAAAGAAAAAAGAATTGTTAATGAAAATCTTTCTTCCTGCTTTAATATTCGTCTCAATTAGGTTTATAAAGAGGATTTTCTTTGTTAAAAACAGTTATTATTTTACATAGTTAAATTCATATTTACTCTTGCTTCACTCAATGAACCGTTTTAAGCTAAATGAATACTTTCCTGTTCTTAGATTTTTTTATTCTTTTTTAATGGCTGTACTTTTAGGTAAATTTAACTGGTAGCGGTACAGTTAATTTCAAAAGTATAAATATGCCACGGACATACTTCTGGTAAATTTTAGTTATATTTAGCCGAAGTAATAATGTTAAATACATTTAAAAATTATGATTTTTCCATCAGTGTTATTCTTTAGTGATTATTCTCATTAATAATTATATTTTTAAAAAAGTTTCGATTTTATTGAATGAAATATTTTAGCTTAAAACTGAGATGTCTCGTACTCTCCTGTTGTCATTACACACACACACACACACACACACACACATATATATATATATATATATATATATATATATATATATATATATATATACATAATGTATGGAATAGGGTCTGCAGTAGAAGTTAGGATTAATTGTTCTGTCATCAGCATAATCAGAGACAAAGAGATTACAGTTGAACGTACGTCTATCATAATCTATTCAGTACAGTGTCATTGAGAATTGGAGATTATTGAACATTTACTGTGCTGAAAGTGACGTATGAAAAATTAGACAGCTGAAATCTAATGATTTATAATGTGAATGATGTTATCTTATAGATGAGAGAGTAGGAAAAACGTCAAATGACATTCCGTGATGTTTTTTTTTGAGTGGAATTAACAAGTCTTCTAATAGGAACCAAACATTTTTATTTTTAATAAAATTGTTCTGTGTAGTGTGTAATTACATGTTCACACGCTGAAATTATTTATAAATTAATAATATTTGTCAAAGCTTTAGTAAATAATATTAGAAACGTAATTGCTTGTAAAAAATATATTTGATTAGTTTTAATATAAAATGTATCTTCTATTCTTCCTTTCCCTCCAAAAAACGGATGGATGTAAAAAGATTTATTTTATATAAAAAATGGAGTTTTAATTTGTATGCAAGAGATAATACAACCTTTTTATAAATGTGTAGAAAGTTTAAGTAATTCACATTAGCATTGTGCTTTTTGTAGCGTATGCTGCTACAATTAAACGGATAAAAGCTATTGAAAAAGACATATACAAAATACCAAATTAAAATTTATACTTTCCCTTATTGTTTTATTAAGTTTACTTCAAAAAAGAGAAAATACCTCTATTTTCTTAAAAATAATGTGACTTTTTTGCTTCCAAAAACAATAACTTCAGTAAACTATTCTACAACTTTTTCCCAAATTTACAAAAGCTTTTTCCTTTATTTTACATCCTTCCATCCATTTTATCGGCTATAGGTGTAGGCATTTCAGAAAAACTTTAGTTCCTTCATTACCAGAAATGTTATAGACACTTTTTAATTTTTTTTTCAATGTAATGAACCGTTTTGAAGCAATTAGAAATTTTAACCATTTATAAATTTGGACTGATCATTGAAAAACAGAAAATAATATAAATCTTTAAAAAAAGAAATATAAAATCATAGAAAATAAATATGCTATTAAATATTTAGTTATAGCATGTGTAAATTATGCATTTCGAATAACTTCTTAGAATTTTACGTTCTGTACGCAAAAAATTAAGTTTTAAATCCAAAATTAATTTTTGTTTATTAATTTACAGTATAAACGTTTGCGTGGAAAAATGATTTGAAAATTTGTAACATATGAAATAAGTCAAAACTAACTGGGATTCTAACCCAGAAACTTGTAGATGGAAGACTGTATTACTTATTGGTCTACCACGGAGGCTGGCAAATCGTTAATGTACAGGAACTATGAAAGATCCATGGTAACCGCCGCGGCGTCTAAAATAACAAGTGTTACTGATAGTAAAAGTTCATTTTCAATAAAATTGAAAAAAAGTGTTCAAACAGAATGCAATTTTTTCTGCAGTGCTTTCATATTAGTTTCTGTATTCTGATTTTAACCGAAATAGTGTGGTTAAGTTCACTAAGAATTTACGTAATTTGAAATTTTTTCGCCTAAATCACAAAATAAAATATATATTTCAAAGGTTAACCTTGCTATGAATTTAAGGAATTTGAAATTTTCAATTATAAAATTTCTTTTTAAAGGTTTCAAAATTAAGTATTTAAAATTTTCATTTTCATTTTTAAATTAAAAAAAAATTTCAATTTTAAATAGGATTGACTATATAAATAGGATTGACTAAATAGGAACGACTATATATATATATATATATATATATATATATATATATATATATATATATTGTGTGTGCGCGCGCGCGGGTGTGTGTGTGTGTAAATACATAGTTAATAATTTCATCAATAACAGCGTCGTGTTGGACAGATCGTTCGTAGCTGTTACGAATTCTAGCTAATGAACCTGTTTCCTGAAGGTTGCGAAAAGTCGCGCTAATTGTTTTGGGATATTGAACCCTCCGATTCGGAAAAACGAATTTCATATTCAACTGCAGCATTATCATTACCCACACCCAAATTGAATACTATATCAGCCTGTTCCTCTGTTGTAAATGAGTAAGGCATTACTTCAATGGTAAACTGATCATGTTTAAACTAAAATTCACTGATAATCTTCGCCGACAGCACAGTTCCTAACACTCGTTATACTTAATGAAACGTACAGAATGATGTTAACACTAATACAGTATTGCGCACATCTGTACAGTATTGCGATCATCTGTTGTTATTTTATTGCCAATTTTGAAATAATAATTTTCCAAATAATTTATTGTATTTCTGTCATTAATAAGAAAATTATTATCTAAGTAATTTTTATTTTGAAATTGTGTAATTTTGTTTTTACAAATTTTTCATATCACCTAAAAATAATCTGGTTTTTGTTTAGATTAAATAAGTACTTTTCTGGCGGATATAGTTATGTACTGTTTCTTAATAAAATTCGAATTTTACGAGCTAATTTTACCGGGGTAGCTGAAATCCGAGCGAAATCTTCCACTAGCCTTAACTCGCAAACGAAGCATTTTAGGACATATTTATATGAACTTTTTCCATTAATTTCACGAGTAGAACTGGTTATGAAAGTGTCGGGAGAACTTCGTGATATACCTGTATATGTATATATATATCAATTTAACATATTATATCCTTTAAATTTTGAAGTGTATATTTTATTCTTATTACCTTATTCTTATAGATTTGAGTGTATTGGTAGATTAATTGAACACAATTGAAAGTTTGATAAAACATTAACAAATTTGCATTACAGAATTTAAAAAAATGTAACCATTCCCTTTTACCCTTTCTCCCTTTTCCATTTCCTCTTTTACCCACTTTCTTGTTACCATTTTCATTTTTACCATGTTCAATTTCCCCCTTTTCATTTCCTTCCCCTTGTTTCCATTTCCCCCTCCATATTACCCCATTTCCTCTTTTATTTCAATTTCCTTTTCCCGTTTTCCCCTTCTTTCCTTTCTCCTTTTTCGATTTTTCTCTTTTTCCTTGCGCGTAAATCGGTCCAGTAGTTTTTTAGTCTATAGCGGACACACATCGGAAACATTGATATAGAATCGTAAAATATTTAGTATAGCGTGTGTTGCTTTTACGTCCAACAGATAGAGCCGTTTAAAAAAAAAAACAACCGGTCACAGGTGTGACATCTTAGTTAAATAAAAACACGCGCGTATTCGAATGCAACGTTCTGTCAAAATTTCAAAGCAATCGGTGAAAAACTTTCGGAGATTTAAGATTTTGAACAAACGAACATTTACATTTTTATTTAAATAGATTATCTAAATATTGATAAATTTGTTTCAGAATAATAATAAAAGGTACACTTCTCTTATTCATTACTTTAATATCTAAAACGTATTTATCTGACGATTTATCAAAGTCAACAATTTTTGCTTTGATCGTATTACTTTATTATTATTATTATTATTAATTCATTCGAAAAAAAGTTGTGAAAAGTATGAAAAATAGTGAAAAACATGTAATGTAATGGTTTCAGAAAGTGGTTTTGATAAATTTCTTACATTAACAGATATGTTCGTGAGGAAAATACGTTATGATAGAAGAATTTCTTAATATAAGAATATTACATCTTCTTTAACAGATTCTATTTATTACACCGTCTTCCAGTTGAGTTATTTTATTCATTTCAGAATAACGTTTGACTTGGTTGTTTTTATTAAATTTATATTCTAAATAATTCTTTTTGTTTATGCATTGAAAAACATTTAATCTTTGAATAAATATATCTTACAATCTTTGACTGAAAATATTGAATTTTAATGTGTTAAGAAGCATTGTTCTTTTTTTTATTAAATTTTTAAGAAATGGTTGTACACTTTTTATAAAATTAAATTTTTTTTATTGTTAATGTAAAGTACTTTATTTTTATGTTTTCCGTACCCCATTCAATTTAAATAAAAAGTATTGATAAAACAAATTATTGTACTTAAAAGTGAATAGACAAAAATTAAATTAATACAGGTGAAACGAAATGGTTACTTCACTCATACTAACAAACAAAATCTTAGTGGAAGTTGTATGTTCTGGATAACTGGAAACTACTTTTTTTGAGAAATAAATTACTATACCCCAGTAATTTTGAAGAAGTTCCGTTTATGATGTATAATTATCCGAAAAGATACCGCTCGTGCTCAAAAATAAAAAATTTCGTAATTACGATGATTTTAACTTTGGGTCGTAATTGAAAATTTACATATGTATCTACAGAGAAGGTTTTTCTTTGTGCATAGTTTTGACACTTTTTAATAGATTTTTTCCATTTATTATAGTTTATCATAATTACAACCCAAATTGCTGATATCTGACAAAAAGCTACTGGACATGTATTTTTGATTTCTGAACGTTTTAATGTTCACTGAATCCAGAAATGTAGAAATAATTTTGTTAAATCTTCTACGTACAAGTGAAAAAATCATGAATACTCTTTCTACATTGTTTTCAGTTTATTCTTGGGGTAGTCACATAAAATTATGACTGAATTTTTCAGATAAGTTGCTGTTTGGATAAAGTTAAAGCGACTAGTATTGCGTAAGATTAAAAATTACGAAAGACTTTTGATGGAAATGGTGATAAAAATTAATATTTATCTTTTCTCTGTATCGCGAAGAATCCTTTGATCTTTATGTGCATTGTTTTCTTCATCAAATATAAATTTTATGATTCCAACAGCTTTTTTCTTACATTCATATATTTTATTACAAAACAGCTTTTTTTTGTAGATACTTATTGTCTAAAGCGGATATTTTCGCTACTGTTCCTTACAGAATTTTACATTCTAGTTAATCTTTTTATTTGGACTGGAGTTTCCGTTAAACAGGATTGGTTTAAGCCGATCGAATAAAATTTTCCAACCACAATAAAATAATGAAAGAAATTATAAAATTTAATATTACTGTATACTCAGTTTAATTATTAGAAAGTAGTTTTATTTTTTACAGGCAGTTACAGTCTTCTTAAATCAGCTGATTTCAAAGTCGATAGTTCTAAGGTTCAATTCCTAGTAAAGGCAAGATTACTACTTTTATACGGATTTGAATACTAGAGATCTAGGATACCGGTGTTCTTTGGTGGTTGGGTTTCAATTAACCACACATCTCAGGAATGGTCGACCTGACCATCAAGACTACAACACTCGTACATATCATCTTCTGAAGTAATACCGTACGTGGTTCCGGAGGCTAACTAGAAAAAGAAAAAAGTTACCGATAATACTTTGAATTTTTTAATTGTACATCACTGATTTACATTTCCGTAAAAATTCCGTTGTTGTACTTGGGGTTAGATGTATATATAAAAAAATAATAAACAAGTTATAAATTTAGTTTAAATAGTTCAATAAAAAAAAAGAAGTTAATAGTACAAATATTATAAATTTTATTTTATAATAGAAATATCAAGATATCTTCCAGTTAATCGGACAATTTGCGATGCCGTAAAATTCGGATTATTGAGTTCTACTGAACTTTAATATGATACTTGCACAGTATGCTTAACTGGTAAATATTTTTTTAATATTCTTTGAAATACATTTTCTATTTGAGCGATTTTATGAATATTTGTAAATTTATTCGAAACTCATTAAAGATAGATAAGTGTCGACCTAAAATAAACTGTAAAAAGTTGGTTGAATTTTTTTTAACGATCTCGTCATTCTGTTTCTTGATATTACCATTCGTTTTTAATGTGTTTTATTTTGCAAAATATTAAAAATAAAAATCTGTTTAATTCTAAGATCTGCATAAAAAAATTCTACACCGGAATCATGTATATTGTTAGTATAATCAAATTTTTGTTTTCGTATGTATATTATACAAACAATAGATAAAATAGGATAGATAAATTCAGGGAATAGTCTTTAAGTACATTTATTTTATAGTAATTGTACAATTTTTTTGTTGGTATTTGGACTTTATTCTCTATTCAATCGATTGTTTTCTACATAAAATTTGAATGAATTTAACACTGTTTCCAATATTCCGATGATTAAGTTTTACTAAACGTATTTTATTTTACGTACTTATAAAACTACTGTACTTATTCTACGTTTATTTTTTCCAATAATAAAAGTATAATCAAAAAAATGAAAATCTCAGAAAAAGACTAAATTAAATATTTACGTGAAATAAATTACTCATATTTTAGAAAAAGAAGGAATAAATTTGCCGATCTCCGTAACTGAGTCGGTAGTGTCTCGGCTTTTCATCCGGTGGTCCGGGGTTCGAATCCCGGTTAGGCGTGGCATTTTTCATACGCTGCAAATTTCTTTTTCTTCACGACAAGCTACTCCTCATTCAGCTTATGTGACAAAGGAGTTACTGTAAAAATTCAAGTGGTAAGTGTGGTCTCATCCGCCTTACAGCCCTGACCTAGGACCCTGCGACTACCATCTGTTTGGTCCTCTCGAGCGAGACCTGGGAGGGGAGCGTTTCGCTAATGATGAACTTAAGAAAGCGGTCCTTAAATGGTTGTAGGAAATTGGAGGAAATTTTTTTATGAGAATGGAATTGAAAACCTTATGTCAGGGTATGAAATGTGTGTAGAAAAACTCGGTGATTATGTCGAAAAATAAATAAAAATATGTAGTTTTTTGTTCAATAAAAAAAATCTTCGCAAATCAGCTGATTTCAAAGTCGATAGTTCTAAGGTTCAAATCCTAGTAAAGGCAGTTTACTTTTATACGGATTTGAATACTAGTGGTCGTGGATACCGGTGTTCTTTGGTGGTTGGGTTTCAATTAACCACATATCCCAGGAATAGTCGGAGGATTATGTTGAAAAATAGATAAAAATTGTAGTTTTTTGATCAATAAAAAATAAACCAATTGTTTCATAAATATGTATTTGTTTCATAGAGGGGGTATAACTTACTTTCTGATCGTCCCTCGTATTACTCTATATAAAAATTTCCCGGATTCAAATTCCGGTCAGGCAAGCCATCTTTTCATATGCTACCAATTTTTACCAGGCCAATGACCGTAGTTTAGTTGTTAATGCATGCTATTTCATAACAAAAGAAGAAAAAAAATTATTGATTGAGGTAGTAATGATACAACATTATCTATATCTTCTTTAATTATTAAACTTTTATAAGAAATTAATTTTTTGTCTGTAAGTTACATTAAAGGTTTTGTCTTCAGCTTGATAAGAAATGTTGACTAGAAATTAAAATAACTTATCAATAGAATTTGTACGGTTATTATTACTTTACCTTTATTGAATATGATTACATTATACGATTATTATTAATTAATTTTGTGAGTAAATTTCCTTGTTTTGTTTAGACTGATATAAATCGTTGTCCCTAGTTAAAATTAGTTATTTAAAAAAAAAAACTTCAAAAATTTAATGATATTAAATTTTATCTTTCCACGCGATTCTCTGAGTACGTAATAAAAGTTATTGAAGTTTGTAATTTGAGGACAGTAAAAACTATAGAAAAATAAAGAAATCTTGTTGTGGTGCTTAGACGTATATGGCTTCTTAAGCAAGAATATTACTTACATATTCATAGTATGTGCATATGCCTCGATGTGTCTACTAGGTAGTTAATTTATTGTAACTAGTTCTCTTTATTAGTTTGAACTACATTTTGTGGTGTAAAAGGTGACGTTAATTGAAAATGAATTCAAACGAACCAGATTTCATAGTTTCAAGATATAAAGGTAAATACAGCTTTAATTAATAAAAAGGTTGTTACAGTAATTCATTAAGCAATTAATAAATTATTATTAAATTAATAATAATTATTAATAATAATTATTAAATTATTATTATTTAATTAATAAGTATTATAATTAATAGATTTATTTTAAAATTCATTAATTATTTTATTATTGGAATTATAATTTAGAATTGTCTTCATTTAATCTAGCTATGATACGTACATCTTTTGCTGGTATGAAAATCACACTCTAGCTCATTATAAGTAGTGAATAAATTGAGGTCTGTCTAAAAAAATTCCATAACGATCATAAAAATTATGATTTTTAGTTCAATTTTTTAAAGTATTGTGGACGTGTATGTTTTAGGCTTTAGATAAACGATCGGTAAAAAATTTCCTAACCGATCTGTTCAGACAATTTTTCAAATCTCCCGTTTCTAATCGCTTCATCCAATTTTCAAGTACTAAAATTTAAAACTTACAGTTTCAACTACAATATAAATAAAAACTTTAATGTAGATGTACTTTTCAATGTCTTTTTTCTGACTAATGTGTTTGTTTCAATACCAATTGTTCTTTCCTACTTGTTTGTTTAATTTTTTTTCGTAGAGGTGGGGAATCCATTTTACAGAGGCCATATGGCAGTGTCGGAGTCGCTATCCGGTTTTGTAAGATGCTGTTAAATGCGTATGTGTACCTGCGCACTACCGACTAAACCTACACCCCTGGCTACCCGCCCTTCCTCGAATTGCTTAAAGAAGCATTATTTCAGGAAAGGGGGTGATGCACCCACACATACATTCATACACCATAATGCAATACATCACCGTCCAAACAATACATAGCAATAACATTACGCCAAGAAAAAGCATCCAACGACAGACAATATAAATCATGATCAAACAAAATCAAATCAAAACAGAACATATATACAACAAATCTAACAAAGAAATCTCAGACTAGTTCACGAACGTGTTTGTTTAATTGCCCTAATCATTTTTTCTGTCTTATAACAAAATATATAAATTCAAAATAACATTGAGGAACAAAATTAATTGTTTTTTTTTTTTTTGGCACAATGAACAAAATATGTGATTTTAATAAAAATTTTCATTCTGAATTCAATTAAATAAATTTTTTCTCGATCAACCACAGTTTTTTGTGATAGGAAGGTAAACTTTGAAAGAAATAAGAATTTACATAGATGCAGGTCACTATTCAGCTTATCTAAGATGTGGTAGTTGTTTTCATTTAGAATCTGGAACACCCCTCTTTAACATCCAACAAGATTTGCGAGCATTCTTACGCTCTGCTGTCGCTGGAACTGTTTATCATGATTGCGATTTTTTCATGATTTGTGAAAGCGTTCTCTTTGCTCGTTACTCACAACGCCGAAACTGTACGGCAAGAAATCCAGATGCGAATCCAAGAGATATGCGAATCCAAGAGATACGTTTTTAGACGTATTACCTTACATATGGCTTTATAACTCTAATAATTCATCCATATTGTCGTGAAAATTTGTGGATTTATGATTTCCTAAAAGGTTTTTCATAACACTTTCAAATGATTTCCATGCTGACTTTTCGATTTGGATTAACAGTTCTTCCAGTTGTCTTCTGTTATTAAAGCTTTTATTTGGAGACCCAGAAATATTCCTTCCTAGATTTTAGCGTCACAAACACGATGAAATTTCTCTATCAAATAATGAAATCCAGCATCATTTTTATTCATCTCCTTAGCAAAGCTTTTGAAAAACCCTAATTTTATATGGAGTGGCGGTAGAAGAATCGTTTCCAAGTTAATTACATCGACGATAAAGAATATTTTTCTGTCTAGGCTAATTGCTTCACACTTTGGCCATTCGTTCCTGATATAAGGATTTTTCTTGTTTCATTTTCTCAAAAAGGAACAAAATTTAGTGTAGTCGAGATGCAATCCCATTAATATCTTTTAAATAGCAGGTTATAGTCCACAGGTAATTGTACTAGATTTATTCTAATTTTACCAGAATTAATAAACAGTTATGTAGAGTTATATCCATGATGAAGTGCATCCATGACAGCACAAGTATTCTTATTGTACACTAAACTATTTTCTTCAGAATATAAATCTTGAAATCCTTCCTTAAGATTACGAAAGAAACGCACCTTAGTCTCAGTGTATAGAAGATTTTAGCTTTTCATCCTAGATCCCAAAAGCTCGGCTTGTTTCTTCGAAAAGTTTAAATCCCGGACAAGGTTGTTTAATTTACCTTGAGTTGTCAGCAAAGGTTCACGAGTAGAGATTCTGTTTCAGATATAGGATCATTTTACTCCTCATTTCGAACGTCAGTGGCTACCTCATATTCCGATTCATGTTCTAAGGTTAGATGTGTCTTAGAGTATGCGGTACAGGTAAATCCTCACCATAAGGCCTTATAACAAACGATAAATTCGAGTACTGCACTGCTTGTTTGGATTTATTACTTGTTAATTTTATTTTTATAATAAAGATATAACAGTCGGCCAAATAGCCATGTGGTTTCACGCCAAAATCCAGTGTAGCAGAGCTCATGTGCCATTTACCCATAGCCCAGTCAGTCAGGCCAAACAAGAGATGAGATGGCTTCAGTTCTTATCTTGATCCCCAACTTTGCAGCCAAAATATGGTTCATAAAAAATTTTGAAAAGTGGTGGCAAATTTAGTCGTTCTTTAAACGTCAAATTCCCGCATCCGTAACGGGAGTTATCCGGATTATTTACGCACTCCCTTGGCATATTTATTTTACGCAGCACACTTTACACAGTAATTGTAAATCACAAGACATAATGAAACCTCAGTACGTCATACACAGCGAGCGTTTAAACCATTCGATTTCAGAGTGGGCGATAACGCCCTCTTGTGAGTGACTGAGGCCGTCAGGGGGGCGGTGGAAGGCCCACAGAAAATTGAGGGCGTTCAGGCGGTCTAGAAAGGCGATGGTAGATTAAAAAAAGGCAAAAAGGAAAAGTTTTTTCATGATAAAATATCATGAAAAAATAATTTTTGAAAAGTAAAATGTAAGTTTCAGTTCAGAAATAGGGTATGTCTCTTTAAAAATAATAACTGCAATTGTTGTTTTTAAAAGCGCATCTTAAAAATCTTAAAAACAGCAATTGCAATCATTATTCTTAACAGATGGTAAGTAAATTTTGTGGGGGACGCTAGAAAAAGTTTTTGATTCTCAATGTGGGCGAAAAAGTTTGAGAATCAATGGTAACTACACTGATGTGTAAATTAATGCTCTGTTCTAACATGTCAGAACCTTACATTAAATAAATAATCACGTATATTCAGTTATTGCCTTCATAATGTTATGTTTTCCCCACCATCTGTTAGAAATCATTTAAAACATTATTTTATATACATAAGTTATTCCTTTAAAAAATATGTAGAATTCTGCAAATGCAAACTTATACACAAAAAGTGTGGGTTATAGAAAAATTCTGATTGCCCTTTTGAATTCAGCATAAAACGTTACATTAGGAACACAATAAGACTTTTACATGTGCAAAAATTGTGTTTATTAGTGTAACTAAAATGTTGCACTCAACTGAAAAGAACAGATTTAAACATTTATTTACGCGAAAATATTAAAATTAAATAATTTTCTATAAATACTAAGAAAAAAAAATTGTATTAAAGGAAATATTTTACATCTTTACGATGTTTTTCCACGTATTTTTCTGAAAATGTTTTGAGATCGACTGGACATAAAACTTTCAAGATGAACTGATAATTTATCAGTTTATTTATTGATTAATGATTTGAATGAAATAATAATTATTTGATTATTGATTTATTTATTTATAAACCGTAATAAATTCCTTTTTTATGGTTTTATGTATTTATTTATTTATTTTTTGTTATTGGTACAAGATTCTTTGCAATAAAAATTGCATTAGTTTATGAAATAATTGATAAGTAATTAATTTAGAAGTAAATTATTGACATATCAAATGAACACAGATTTTCTTCGTACTTCTATAAATTATGCATGCACAACTATATTTTGGTATGATTTTCATATGATATCTTAATTAAAATCGGATCGAAGTTTATAGACTATTGATAAATATAATGAAGTTTCATGTTTCTGTTAGCGTGTGATTATAACATTATATATATATATATTTTTTTTTTTTCTAACGATTGTCTTCTTTCCCTCTTTGTTTTATTCTTATCTTTCTCTTT
The DNA here is from genome assembly GCF_047948215.1 of Lycorma delicatula. Classification (NCBI taxonomy): domain Eukaryota; kingdom Metazoa; phylum Arthropoda; class Insecta; order Hemiptera; family Fulgoridae; genus Lycorma; species Lycorma delicatula. The sequence goes on along the minus strand of NC_134459.1, from coordinate 124,999,494 downwards.
CCTGGTCACAATTTTTCTCACTTTGTTTTGTTCATTTCTAATACATTATACAGTTTTGTCATTTAGTCAATACTTTCTGTAGAGTTGATGTCTGGTTTTCATGTCACCGAATCATCAGTCGAACAAACATAACAACAGTAATCATTTCATCAGTTTTCCTTCTTCCTTCCACTTTGCTTTTTCCTTTTTTATTTGTCACTATCCACTTTAAGCAAAAATTACGATTTTGTTTTCTGAAACTGTGTTTCTCATAAAACCATTTAATTAATTAATTTGATTTTCGTTCGTAAATAAAATAATTAAAAAAAAGAAGAGAATAGACCTTAAAAGCGTACTAAAATGTAAATAAAAACAAAACTATTTAATTCTTCCATAAATCTTTTGAAGTTAATTCCAAATCTAAAAAAAATTTTTGATTCATAAAAAAATAATGTCAAAAAATCACTACTCTAAAAAATAAAAAAAATAACAAATTTAAACTCGCTGCGTAAGCGGTATGAATGAATAATATACCACTACGTAGTCGACATAACCTCAACCTTTTTCGACCTTAAATTGAGCGTAACTCATGAACGACTCGACCGATATTCATCAAATTTCAATATGTACAACCTCAGGTACACTAATAAAGCATATCTAAAGTTCAGTGAAATTGGTTTTATAGTTTTGAAGGTTTTCGAGCCACAAAATTTTATACATAGGTATAAATAGGAAACCCTATTTTAAGTAAATTGTATTTTCGTACTCCTAAAACCTCACAACCTAAAGAAAAATTCATTTTCACCCTCTCTTACCATATGACCGTAAATAATACCGTACTCTACAGTAAAAAAAGAAGTAGCTATTCTTTATTTGGTACAGACATAAGTTGAAATAGAAGGATGAAATAAAATTTGGTGCATTTTATAAGTGAATTTTATTATTATTATTATTATTTTGAAGCTTATTTTATTTTACTGTTTCTTTTACGAAAAAGAATACCGATATAAAAAGACCATTCGCTAATAACATTAGGTTGATAAACCGGTGCACCTTCATAAAGGAATACAGAAAAATAATATTGGGTAAGTAGGCTACTGCCGAGCGTGAGCTAAGTTTGCCTGGAATTCGGGAATACATACAGTTTTTCACCTCAAATTCTCCAATTATTTTCTAAAAAAAAATCTCATTGAAATAGTTTGAATGTCAGAATGATTAGGTTTTACTATTTATTATTACATGTTTCTAATGAAGTAATGACTTCAAATAGTTTTTGTGATCGTGTAATCTTTCCTTTAAAAATTCTCTTCTGAAGTTATATTAAATTTAATCCTACAAAATCACCAAAGGCTGAGGCACTACATATAATAAAATTGAAACGTCATCGAAATCTGTCGCATTCTTTACGAACAAGAATTAAACATATGAGTTGAATTGAGAGAATCCTTCTTTCCTTTTAGTAATTATTTCATTTTCACTTTTTATACTTAATAATTGTTAAATTATAAATTATTCAATTTTTGGTAGTCGAAGAGAACTATAGCTAAAAATTATTTTTTTAATAGTTTGATTTTTATTTCTGTTTTGGTCATACTGCTTCATATAAATCAATTAATTTATCTTGTTTGTTGTTTTTCTAGTCTTGATGTTAACGTTGAGACAGTGTTGTTAGTTGAACCCCTAATATCTCCAATAAATCGGTAATACATATATATATTAATCAATGCTGACACATTTGCTCAGTAAATTATTTACATTACTCAAAAATGTTGTTCAAACATTACTGTGCATCAGCCCATTAAATTTCTTTGAAATAATTCATAACGTGCAGTTTTGAAATTTACTGTTGCGACTATTAACTGTTAAAATATAAATTAATTAACTGTTATTACTGTTATGAAATGTTTATCATAGCGGTTATGAAAAAGATCCTCGACGTTTAACTTTATCACTCAGTGATGTATGTATATATTTCTAAACTAATGACAAATTGTTAGTATTTCTTAAAAAAAAAATAACAGTTTCAATAAATGGAAAGATTGATGTATGTATAGTGTGTGCTATAAAAGATCGTTTATTCAAGAACCATATGTTGCGATTATGTGTTAATCCTTCGATCGTGAGACCGGTATAAGCTATTCAGGGCTTCTTAAACTGTGGGTCGCGACCCCCAGGGGGGTCGCGAGACTACTGAAAGGGGGTCACAAAGATCTGATACTTTTCAATCATTATAAATAAAATTTTAAAATTAGTATACACACTACGTACAAATATAAATACAAATAAAAATCATACAAAATACTATTGTAGTTTTATTATAACTATTTTTTGAAAAAAGTGGCAATGCAAAACTGTTATGTAGGGCCTATAAATGAAAATATGGAAGTAGCATTTAAAATAATAAATACAACGCGCTCCTCGATTTTCAACTGAACGTTCGACATTGATGTCTGGCCGCCGGCGTCAGTGTTTGAAAGATAACTTAGTGATTATAAGTACCTAGACGCCCCGTCGCCTTACAGCTTACACATACAATACGGAAGCATAATCATGCTAGGCTAGGCGAATCGGCATATTATTTTTATAAAAGAATAAAAAAAATTAAATGAAAGCTTCTTTTTCGGCGTCTTTGTGATACGGTGCCTTTGTGCGCTGCACACTTTGAACACGCCATGCGTCGGGGTTGATCTGATCGTAATTTGTTGTCATTACACTGGTAAAGATTCGAGTGTAGTTATTTTTCTGTTTGTACTTCAGTTTGGACTCAGCTTTGTCTTCGTAGTGACATGTGTGTATTTACTGTGTAATTTTCAGTTGGTGTTTTTAATTATTACGTTAAAGTTCAACTACATTTTGTTTAATTATTTATTATTATTTAACCATCATGGATAAATGGCTAATTAAAATTCCAACTAATAAGTCTGCCACGCCGTCACAACCAAGTTGCAGTGCTTCAAATCCGACTTCTAGCAAAACAAAAAAAAGAAAATATGACGAATCATATTTGCAGTATGGCTTCACATGCTCTTCTCACAACAATGAAGAACAACCAGTGTGCTTAATTTGCAAAGAAGTTTTGGCTGCAGAAAGCATGAAACCGTCAAAACTGCAACGACATTTGAATACTAAACATGCAACGTTATCAAAAAAGCCAATAGAATATTTTGAGCGTCTTTTGCAAACATCAAATAAAGAAAAGAACACTTTGGAGAAGTATGTTACTTTGAATGATAAATATCTATTGGCATCGTATGAAGTTTCGTATTTGATAGCAAAAACGAAAAAGCCTTTTACTATTGGAAACTTTTACTACCTGCAGCTATAAGAATGTCTGAAATTGTTCATGGAAAACAGTATGCTGCTGAAATTAGTAAAATTCCATTATCAAATGACACTGTGTCCAAAAGAATTTCAGACATTAGCAATGATCAATTTCAACAGCTTCTTATGAGGCTTAAAGACAGCTCAAAGTTTGCAATACAACTGGACGAGTCGACAGACATTTCAAAAATGGCACAGTTGTTACTTTTTGTAAGATATATTTATGAGGGAAGCATTCATGAAGATATACTGTTTTGTCGTCCTCTGGAAGGTCATACTCGTGGAAAAGATATATATAAAAAAGTAAATGAGTTTTTTGAAAAAGAAGGATTAAATTGGAAAAATTGTGTTGGTGTGTGCACGGACGGTGCTGCAGCAATGACCGGACAAGATCTTGGTTTTACAGCATTTGTTAAAGCTGGAAATGATCATATTACATTTACACATTGTATGATTCACCGAGAGGCACTTGTTGTTAAAAAAATTGCACCAGAATTAAACACTGTGTTTTTTGATGCAGTCAAAATCATTAACTTTATTAAAAGTCGAGCACTTAATAGTCGATTGTTTAAAAATTTGTGCATTGATATGGATTCGGATTATACAAGTTTATTGTTACATGCTGAAGTTAGGTGGCTATCAAAAGGTCGAAGTTTGAAACGATTATTAACTTTAAAAGATGAAGTTCTTATATTTCTAACAGAGCAAAATTCTAATTTGGCCGATTATTTTCAAGATAATTTATGGCTTCTCAAGCTATGCTATTTGGCAGATATTTTTGATAAAATCAATGATATGAATTTATCAATGCAGGGAGTCTGCGTTAATATGTTTATGTTAAAAAATAAACTTGAGGCCTTTGTTAAAAAAATTCTTATATGGAAGAACAGAGTGGAAAGTGGATCGCTCGAAATGTTTCCATTTACTGACGAGTATATAATTAGTAACAATATTTCAAAAAAAGATACTCCTATAACAAAAATTATAGTTAATCATTTGAAGGATATGGAAGTTTACATGCATAGGTATTTTCCCAATGATATCGATACACAACAATGGATTTGCAATCCATTTTCAATTGAAATGGAAGAAATTAATTTTTTAAACTTAAAAGCACAAGAAGAATTTGCCGAATTAACAAGTGATACTACCTTCCGACTTAGATTTTCTCAAGTGCCTGTGCATGAATTTTGGATAGAAATCAAATCAGAATATCCCCTACTATCGGAAATGGCAATGAACAAATTACTGCCATTTTGTACAACATATTTATGTGAATCAGCCTTTTCCACATTAACTTACATAAAATCAAAATACCGTTCAACTTTAATAAACGTTGAAAATTTATTACGATCTGCACTAACTCAAATTGAGCCTAGATTTAATTATTTGTGTAAAAATAAACAATCACATCCGTCATATTAATATTGTTTGATGTTAATAATATGTTTTTATTAAAAAAATTGTTACAAAAGTTTATTTTTTCTATTGAATATATAGATATAGTTTTATGTTTTCTTATAAAAAAATTGTTACAAAAGTTTATTTTTTCTATTGAATAAATATATATATAGTTTTATGTCATTCTATTTATTGTGTTTTATTACGACCGATATCCCGTCAACGTTTCCAATTATATATATGTGAAATGAATGGGTACGTATTCTTTAATCCTTATTTTATTTACATTGTAAAATAGTGCGATATTACATCTACATCTACGGTTAATATATATTTCATTATATGGAGGAGGGGGTCGTTTAAAATTTCCTAAGCTTGAAGGGGGTCGCTATATAAAAAAGTTTAAGAAGCCCTGAGCTATATAATAAACCTACGGAGTGTTATAAATAACACAAAGCAATAATTTTTGTAAACTATGATCGTACGGAGACCCGAAAGAGTTTTATTACCATTCTTTCTTGCTTAGTGTTATTCTTACAAATGTTTTCATCGATTGCTAGTGTAAAGTAAACCTCATAATCGGTATACATTTTGTATTGTCTCGTCTTTTCTTTATGTGATACAAAATAAAATAAATTTTTTATATTATTTTAGTTGAATAGATAAAAAATGTGAAGAATATCGGAATAATTTATAATACTACGAAAGTTTCTCTGTTTACTTTTCAAGTTATACCGCCATTTATTTTTGGTGAATGTTATTTACATTTTTTCCGTTACATCTATAAGATGGGAGAAATTTACATAATCATGAAAAACAGTTTAGTTTTTACAAGGTTTTTTCAATATCCTATTATGTCTTATATTTACTTGTATAATAATAATAATAACGTTTAAAAATGTCGGTTGTGAATTGTTTAAACATTGTTAATAATTTTAGGTTTTTCTAAAAAAAAAACCGTGACAACAAATTTGTAATACTTCTGGTATAGGTTATTTGTTCTTATGTAGTAGAAAAGTAATGACACATGAAAATAAATCCTAAAAGATTTAAAGAATTCAAAAAACGTTATTTTTAAACTTTGATCGGCATCCCCTATCACACCACTAATATCACCTTCCAAAGTATTTTTTTGTGGGTCACTTGCCCTACTACAATGCCTAGGAAGACCTAAAAAAAAGTCGGTTAAATATATGCAATAAATAAAAAGACAGGTTTTTTCGATTTTGAGGGAAGGGGAATTTTGAAGCAAATTATTTTTTTAAATGTAAGATAAGCTTGCATGCATCCATGTACTGAGCATAATATAAGCTCAGTACAAAATTACTGGGCTTGTGTTCAAAATTTTGAGAAAATTCATTTCAAATAAACTTTCTATCCCCCTGGAGTTTACATCATCCTGAGGTTGGGATTCCCGTGGGGACCAAGATTGTGAGATTCTCTGATGATATAGCGCTCCTTGTTGCTGGCGACAATCTGGAACAAGTCGCGCCAAACCTGCAAGAGGACGGTTAGAGGAAGATTGGATGATTGAAGCCGGATTGCGCATCGCTTCAGAGAGAACGGAGCTCTCCTCATCTCAAAAAGAAAGAGGATGAAATTTCTGGTAGTCGAAGTGGGCGGGTAACAGATCATGTCTAAGCCTACAATTAAGTATCACGGTATTTGGCTCGATACTCGTTTCTGATTTGGGCCTCACATCGAGAGAGTACCTGACAGGGCGTTTGTCTTGGGCGTCTTATTGACTAGGAATTCCAAATACCGGCGGCCCTAGTATGGAAAAAAGAAGGTTACTGGCGGACGTTATTTAGTCGGTGCTGCTGTATGAAGCGACGATATGGGCTCAGGCTATTAAAAGGCCCTTAAAACTAAGGCAAGGGCAACTAGGCTGGCATCAGTCCGCAGGAAGTGCGCTACCCGTGTTTTTTGTGCATATAGGACACTATCGGCGGGGACTGCAGCCTTAGTTTTGGCGGGACTAATGAACTTACGATTATATATGAACGCTGAAGAGGTTTATTGGTGGCACCTCAAGGTAAAGAGGACTTGAGGAGGACAAGTGTTGAGGTATGGCAGCAGCGTTGGTACGCGGCACATAAGGGGCGGAGGACATACAGAATTACACTGGTCCTGGACCCGTAGTTCAGTAAAGAACATGGAGAGATCGGTTATACCTTCACTCAGATTTTAATGGAGCACGGGGGATTTAGAGCTTACTTATATAAGTGCGGTGCACTTATTCCCCGCTGTGCCATAGGTATCTTGACTTGGAAGTGGATGTGTTTTCTTCGTGTGCCATAGAAAAAAGGGCATTTAAATATATTACAATAATAAGAAAAATTGGGACGACAAAGTAAATCAATAGAGTAATATACACTAGTTTATATAATTAACAAAAACCATTTTCCATATTTTATCATAAAATGTTTTGCTTAATAAAATTCAATGTACCATATTCTACTATTATCAGTAACCAATGGTTTAGGTAGTGGAATTGATAACCCCATGACCCGTGCATCTTTAGTCGTTTTTTTCCCTAAAAACCTATGAGTACTCACTTATTTTCATAAATATTTCAATTCTTTTTTTTGTGTTCCACGCATATAGTTCAATATTTTAAACATTTAAAACAGTCATCCAGATAAATTATATATATATATATCATTCAAATAAACGTTTTATCAGCAAAGTTTGTTTTCTTATTTTTATTTCTTTTGATATTATTTTTATTTCTTTTTTTTGTTCTACTTTTATGTTAACATCTTTTCTGTATGTCTTATTTAGATATCTGATTTTATAATTGTACGATTCATTATTCTACATTATTACTTCACTCACTAATTCACTTATTCTCATTTCATTTATTTTAATTATAGATATGATTTCTAATCTGTAATCAAAGAACTCCGTCATCGCTTGTTAGTGCTTCTTAAAAAATTTATAATCGCTTATTTCTTGCAAAATTATTCCATTTTACTTTAAAACAATTGATGTAATAGATAATTATTAGTAATTAACTGAATTTTTCAGTGTGATATTTTTTTTCGTTAGACTTCATTAACAAAATAAATAAATAAAATTTAACTAGGAAATCTAATAAAGAACAATTAAAATAAATTTAAAGGAGTCTTACCTCGCGGGATTTATCCAATTGGTTTTTATCAATTAATAAATTTTAAGCACGTTTAAACTAGAATGTCTTATCATATCCAAACCACGTTTAAACTAGAATGTCTTATCATATCCAAACCACCAGTTGACTCAGCAGTCACAAGATTAAAAGTGCGAATGGGTTGAGAGCGTCTGTTACATTTCTGTTTTCATTAAAATTAGAATACTAGTTTTTTTTTTTATAATTGATATAGAATTTTTTTTATTTTGCAGTTGTTAAGACCGTAAATATGATCTCTAAATCAGCAAATATGTAAAAACCGTATATTCCATAAAGAAATAGAAATATTTTTAGCAATGTTATTAAATAAGTTGTTGAAGAGAGAGAAACAAAACTGGTTGATAATTTCATCTACTTCAATGGCAAGCTGTTAGTTCACAATTTTCCCGCAAATGAAGTTAACTTGATTACGGTATAGATTAATAATGATCATAGATAGCTCTTTTGCCGATCAGGTTTAGATAAAATATTAATTTGGTCATGTAAAGCATACATTTATATATTTTTATAAATTACATTTGGATAATTTTAAATTAAAATAATGAACTTGTTATTCTGATCAGATTAAAAATAATGAAAATATTATTTTGATTATGTGTTTTTTTCTACTTACATCAAACAAAATACGTTTAGGATATTACAGTATAAAATACAATAATGATTTTAAGAAGTGTTCTACTCAATAAAATCGTATTCTTGATTTATAGTTTTGTGAATTTTTATAGTACCTATATAATATAGTTAGTTTATAATATAATACTAATTGCGGATGATGATGGAAGAATCCTTTCAAAATTTTTTATTCAAAAATATTCATTAAAAAATCAGTACGTAAACATTTTAAATTTAATTTATATTAAATTTTAAAAACACTTTAATTTCATTTTCACAATACTTTATATGGAAATTTTTTTAGACTGATTGTGTTGTTTCAATTGTAATAATACAGATTATGATTACGAGTCTATATTGCAATTATAAAAAATGGAATAATTATATCTTACAATATGATTGACTATTCAGCCTAAATCAAAGTTAACGTTACTATGATGTTAGCGTTGAGTTTAGAGTTATTCATTTAACATCAAAGCATTCAAGTAAATTTCGTCCATTAGTAAAGGGACACAATGATGAATATTTTAAAACTATGTTGTGTTTGTTTAAAGACAGAGCGCATGACATATTTCACCATTTTTTTTTTTTTTTTTTTTTTTTTTTTTAATTTAAAATTGTATCTTTATTTTATAATTTCGTAAAAATGTGCCAAAACCATTATTAAAAACACTAGGAAAATATTTTATTAAGTATAATCTTAAAATAAAATTTACACAATAAAACCAGATTTAAATTACTACGGGAGTTTTTACACAAAAGGTTATATAAAAAGGTTTAATGGTCTATTCTTTTGTTCCGTGAATTATTAGAGTACAAGATAATGATTTCCATTATAGTTTAACCATTAACCTATCGATTCCGTAATTCAGTTCATCAAGTAATTTATTTAGTGAACCTAATAAGTTAAAAATAATCACATTTTTCTAAAACGAAATAAAAAGAAATGTTATAAGCGTAATGATGAATTAAATTATTACCATACGGTTTCCGTAGTAGTAGAATTTCCGTAGGGTAGGAAGAAAAATAATTATGTTTTTATATAAAGAAACTAATACAAAAACATACGTACATAGAAACATATAAAAAACTACATAATTAGCCGGTCAGTGCTCGCTTCGCTCGCCCTTCCCGTCTGAACCCGGCTGTGTTTATTATCCTCATGGTTGTGAGAATAATACTGATAACAATTAAATCCTGAAAAGCTCTCTTTCCTCCAAAGTTTTCCTCGTTCTTAATGTAGGAACTGTGGACGAAGCTACAGATCGAGTTTAGCCGTTGTGCTCTTGGTCAGCAGCTAACCGAGAATCACGCACTTCAGCTGTTTCAGAGGACCGACAACTCTCATTCTTTTAGCAGACTTTGAATAATAAAAAAGGTTACTTCTCTTTCTTGAAGGCTTATCTTTTTAACTTTTGATAATCTAATACAGACAGCCAAAATAATCAATCAAAACCCATAAAATTCGGTAAATTTAAGTTTATAAAAGCTCTAATTTAAATTAATTATAACGACAATAATAATAATAAACTGATAAAGTATTGAAAATATTTACAGATTAGAATAGATTATACCTATGTAGATTTGATATTTTTCTGTTACCATGGTAACAAACATATAATAGTGAAAGGATTAATTTGTATTCGTTAATGAATATTTTTAATATCAACCTCCATTAGGAATATCTTGATAATTCTAATCAGAGATAATGACCAAGCCTCTAGGCATAAATCTGCAAAGTTGTATTAAAATCTGCCCAGTAGTTTTTCCGCGATGCGCGCACATGGACGACACTAGCTAGTTATCATTTTATTATGTATATATATAGATTTCTTAAAAAATTAAAAAGGAAATAAACACAATTGTATTATTTTTAACATCTTATTTACCGCGAATTATTACGTTCTGAGTTTATTAATTTATTTTTGTAAAATGCCGTAATTAATGAACTTAATTGTAATAGATTACTATTTTTTTTACGGTTGGAAGCATCTATTAATTTATTATAAATTCATTGCTCAGTTGTACTTTATTTAAAGAGCATTATGAATTTATTTATATTCTACAAACTTTTGTAATAATAACTGATAACTCTTTGTAATGATAACTCATATTTGTTTTGTTAAATTTACTGTAATTTAGTTTTTATAACGTTAGTAATTTGAATGTTGAAATCATGAAAAAATAATTACCTTCATCGTAATAAAGAATACATCAACTTTGCAGTAATGACAGTTACTAAAATTTTATCTCTGTGTGTATTAAGGAAGCAAACTGGAGGGGGGTAAAGTTTGTATATATATATATATATATATATATATATATATATATATATTCATGCGTTTCCCGTCGCGGCTAGGGTATGTTTAACCGGTCAGGGCTCGCTTCCCTCGCCCTTCTCGTCTAGCACAGTGGACCCCACTGTGTTCATTAAACTAATATTTTTATGAATAATAATGGTAAATAAAAATTAAAACCTCTTAATTTTATAAAAATTATCAGTGTATTGTAATTTTTTACAGCAACGTGTTTGGTCAGTACAGGACCCGAAACTGAGTGGTCTGAAGAATGCGTGTTTCAAAACAGTAGTAGGCCTCCATTTTAAAAATATTAGGTATTCCTGTACGAAGTACGGGTAATGTTGTACTTTTCCCGGTCCTTAGCGGTATCCGATAAATATCAGCAGGAGGTGACCATACTTTAGACTCTTCTTTTTTTTAATTTTTTTAATTACTTTTATATTTTTTTTAACCAAGTAACCGGAGGCAGGTGCAGCCAGGCGTGTCGCACATGTAGTAACAGTAGCTGTGTAAGTTGAGCCACCATGCCGTACACCGTCGCACCCCTTAAAAAATGGAAATTAAAAAAACTGAAAATGGTTTTTAGCTATTTATCTGAGATTATTTGCAAGCCCCAATCTAGAAAATATCTCGTTTAGTATAGTCGAAAGTGGGGAAAATTTGCAAACATTGTTCAACTTTTTTTTTTACCTTTCTTCACCCCTTTCCAGGTCGAATTTGGAAAAATTTTTAAATTGTTTTTAGATTTTTACATGAAAATTATACACACACCTAAAATCAAGTTGATATCTAATTTGTTGCCGAAAATATAAAAAAAATAAGCTGGTATAAAAAAAAATTCAATTTTTTTACTTTTTAACTTTTTAAACTCTGAATTTCAAAAAATCTAAAAAGTAGACCGTTTTTCGCTAGACGTAACTCGAAAACAAATCATTTCAAAACCTACGTTTGTATGAACTGTTTTCATTATTGTCACCAGTAGAACTTGTCCTGAAAGTTTCTCCGTTTTTTCGTGGGATGCTGTGTGTGTGTTGTAAGAGTTGAAATTGATATTTCGACATTTTTTTCCATTATTGATAAGTGGTAGTACACTTTTCAACCAGTCTTAAATAAAGATAATTGAGGATGTAACACTGAATTTAAAAATTTTTTTACTACTTAAGGTATAAATAAATATCCATCACCTAATCTTTTCCCATTCCAGTCAACAGTACGTAAACTCTCATATATAAACCCACAACACCAATTTAAATAACCGGAGGAAAAAATTATTATATTTTTTACGTGAAACAATTAAGAATTAAAAAGTGTTTTAACTATCATAAAGATTTTTTTCTAAATTGTTCTATGAAATCGTTTTATAACCGTTTATATTTTACAATAATAGTTCGTAATGTAAAAATATAGTTTTTATTTCAAAGATTAATCGTGATTTTTTTTTTAATGATAATTGAACCAAAATTATAAATTAAAAATAATAGTAAGAACATTTCCTGCCTCATAAAGTTACTGTTTGATATAAAATAAATATGCGACAGCTAATTTATTTTTATTTTTACTTTCTCGTCTATTCCTATAGCAGAGCTAACGCAAAAAACCGGATGGAATCTCCGGATCTTCGTGTGTGTGTGTTCGGGGTGTTGGCCTTTAAATCATCTTATATCTCCAGAACTACTCGACCGCCAATTTTGACCAAACTTGATCAGATTACTTATATATTTGGAGTATTGATGCTATTAATTTTTTTACTTAAAAGGATAAGGGGGTGAGGCTTTACAGCAAGTTCACCTTCGGTATCTCAAGATTTCGCCTAAGTATGGTCTTGCTTTTCTTAACACATTTGTTAACAATTAAAAAAATAATATTGCTAAAAAAAAATGCAAAAATTTACCCCATCCCAAAAAATGCTCTAAATAAACTAGTGGCCAAGTGGGTACGTGTGTTTTGTCATTAGTAGTCGCTCTCACCGCAAGAAGCGCTATTGTAGCACTGACGTACAGCTGCTATAGTCAATGTTTCTTTTTCTGTTAGCCTCTGGCATCAGCTGTGTTGTGATGTCACAGTTGAGCGATAAAATTAAATAAATGAATGTAATTTTAAGTTTAAAAAAGGATTCAAAGTGGCCGCTAGTGCCGTCACACCCGCGCGAATAAAATACGGTATGCGCATGCGCTTTAGTTAGAATCATTGAATTGAATAAACAAAACATGCATTTAAATGAAATGATAAATATTTTTAATTAAGTTTTGTGTGTAAGCCGTGCATCAGAAAAAGGCCGCGTGACGGGAAAGTCCTGAAACTGTGTTTTCAGCTTTTTTTATTTAGATTTTATTAAAAATTAAATTATTATTGAATTAATATGTAGACTAGAGAACTAGTTATTTCATCGAATTTTATTTATTAAGTATAACTTAAATGACTTGCAAAAACTCTAGTAAATCTAGACCAATATTGTGTGAACGTATTGTTAACCAGTGTTGTCAGCTCGCAGATAAGCACACACATATCAACCAGTACCCCGCTGTCTGGTCAGTCAGTTAATGATCGTACATCAGGCTTTACTTGGCATTATTATTATTTTTGTTTTGTTTCGGCGAGCTATGAAACATGTTAATACTTTTCTTAGTGTCCCTCTTCTTCCTTTCTTCACAGTTTACGTCTGTTAATGACCTTTTTCCGGAATTTTTCTGTTACTTTTTTTTTGTTTTGTAGATTCTTTGTAGAATTGATTCATTGTAGAATCCTTCTTTTCTAAATGTCTTTTAATTTTTTCTCCCGATTTTGTGTGTCTGGAATTTATTTTAAGTCTTTCTTAACCCTATCAACATATTTGATTTTAGTTTTTTTTTTTTATACTTAAAAGAAGAAGGGATATTCTTGGAAATACTATTATTACTAATTCATAAAATGTCGCCTATGAAAACCAATCTCCTCTTCGGCATTGCTATTAGATAGATTTCAAAAGAAAGCTACCTATTGTAATGCGTACCATAATTCGGCTTCCGTAAAATTTCAACATATCCTCACGTTTCACATCCCCCAGATTCCAAAATAACCGCCAGTTCAAAAGTTTATATATACATTTTATATATATATATATATAAAATGTATATATATAAAAGCACTTAGCACCGGTGAAATCTACCTCCGCCTTCTGGCGTGCCGAAAGATTTTTTTTTTATTTCTGGGGTAGCGTTTATATAAATTAAATGTATTGTTCCGTATAGAATCAAATATTTTCTTTAAAAATATATTTTCCGTATGGATCTCTTTTAAAAGGTCCTCATTAATCACTATCAAATATTCTGCAGCGTACAAAAATTCTGAATGAATAATCATATATTTACATGTTTTGTGCATCACTACATAAAATTTAAGTGTTGCTGTTATAATGGTTATTAATTTTGCATTATTATTTTTTTTTTTCGTCTTACACTCTTGTGGGAAAATTAATCACAAAAATTAAATCAATAGGAATCTGGATACTGCGAGTTGTGTTTTATTTTAGATTTTAAATTGATAAAATTAACCCATTAAATTTTATGAGAAGAAAAATTTGCCTGGTAATAATATTGTTATTAAATCTACTACTACTAATATTTTATTGAATTAATTTAGAAGATTTTTTTAGCAGTTCGCCAGTTATCGTTAAAAAAATGTAGGCCATATATATGTATGAATCATGAATCACGAATTGGTCTCAAGCAGAAAAGGGATTTCTACGAGATTTCTAAATTTTCTTTTCAAATCCGACTTGAATGGTATTTCTTACTTTTATACGCTTTAATATCGGTTTCATACATCTATAACAAGTCCAAATCGTAAATGCACATTGGCTTATTTAATAATTTTTGTTTTGTTTAATTCGGTTGTAATTAATTACTAAGCAGTAAAAATCATATAAACAATTTAAACGAATTAAGTTACTGTTTTACATTTAATAATAATAATTTATTTTAAAAAGACTCATTTAATAATATTTTAGTTATTCGTTATTCGCGAAAACAGCTTGAATAATATAAGCAGAAGTATTTAAGTAAAAATAGGTTTTAAAAACGACACTTCTTTTTTTTTTATTTTTCGCGTAAGTGTAGAAAACAAAATCGCATTGTGAAAATGAATTTATCAAACATTGTACAGCACTGTTATTTAAAACAGTTAAATAATTTTAATTTTGTTACAGGTAAAAATGTATGAAAATACTACTATTTTAATAATGATAATATAAATATTTTATTTATGTAATGATTATAATAATGATGATAGTAATAGAGTTACGGTTCAAAGGATCTCCTCCACACTGTTACGCAATTCTTCATTTGCTGCATATTGATGTTGAGGTGTATACCCTTTGATTACTACCCGTATTGGTAAGGTGGAGCTTTGTGGTGGCCGTTACGGGGGCCGGTAATGCTTATGAAGAAATTGTTCATTTAGGAAATCGCGGACTCGAGATAAAAAATAACTGGGTCCCCATTTGCCGTTTCCAGACACATTCAATAATACTATTCTTTTCAAGTTGAGATATTAACCATATTTCCAAAATTAGCAGATAAGAATCACTATTTAAATACTCTTCAAAAAAATATGATCAAAGTCACAAATATCACGATGTCATCCTTTTTTCCCCCTCTCCTGTGCCGGATTCACAGTTAAGTATAACTCAGCTCAGGGGAGTGACCTTTAACTCTAACGGGCCTTCCCGCCCACCAGTTGTACGTCCGCAAGGCAGATCGGGCCACTGGTTGGATCTTTTTTATTGTGTCAGCATCTTACCCTCAGCGAGGAGACTCCGGATCCAGCTAAGCTGCAATCTTTACTTCCATGTCGAAGGCCGGGTCTCTGTCATGTCTGTGCCTTATACCTCAAATGAGGGATCCCCAAGAGGATCCCCCACCGGACTCTGGTCTTAACTTCCCCTTAGTGGATGACGGGTTCTCAAAATCTTCATCACAACAGGGAACTGCCAGCGGTACACGTCACGTACGAAGTTCCCAACTGATCATTGTAGATGGCACACCAAGGCGTAACAGTCCTCGCATCTAAGGTGTGTTCGACAATGTCGTGCTCTGTACATAATGTACAGTTAAGGCGTCACGCCTTCCAATACGGTGTAGTTAGCTTCCAAAGTTAAATAGTTTTCCGATAAAACTACATTCCTGACGTAACTGCAATAAATTGTACATTCTTCAGAAAACATCACTCTTGTACAGGAAATCGCATTTGAATATCTTGCTAATAAACGATAGCACACTACATCGCTGTTCAATGTCAGCATTCAATAAAAAAATTGGTAAAAATCGTTTTATACCCGGTTCTATTTTAACATGGCGCTTGAGAGGAAGGATACAACTATAGTAAAGAGATTTTTATTAAGAACCGAATGCCGCGCCACTTTTAAAGCGGTAGTAACATGTATAACGTTGGAAAAGGTAGGGAAGACTTATTGTGCATACTGAACATATTATAACGAAAATAATTGAACTTTATCCGTCATATACGAGAAAAGAGAGTTTTTGTAAATGTTTTTAATAATTGTTTTTGAAATATACACTATGAATACGTGATGTAAAAAGATTTTCGAGATTTATGGGAACGAAACTCAATGTAATATTTAATTCAGAAATCCGAATATCACCTTAAAAAACTAAAAATTAAATTTAGTAATTTTAAAGTTTAAATTCATTTTATAGTTTATGTGTACTGATAAATTATTCTGTTAATACGTTATTTTCGTGGTGAAAGAGGAGATTTTTGTTTCAGTCTTACTATGTATTATCTTTGTTATTATTTTATTTCAAAACTTATCGAAAAGTTAATTTGTTCTTTAAACTATATGTACGTTAGTTTGATTTTAAATAAATTGGTGAGAATATCTTTTACTATTATTACGAGCAGCCGTAGTAAGTGATTGGATTTTGATATATTTCATTTAAATTTGTTTGAAAGAGTAACACTCACAGACACCAATAAATTTTTTTATAAATAATAGATATTATGATGAAATGTAATTTTAACGTCTGTGTTTAAATGCCTACCACCAACCGCTGTACAAAATTCAGCGCGGCGAATCGTGTTCAGAAAAACTTTCTGCAACTCTCCAACTGGAATCCTGGTAATCTCTTGTCATTTGTTGTGTTTCAACTCTTCCAACATCCGTGAATTGTTCTTGTAGACTGTCCCTTTCAGTTAGACCCAGAGGTAAAAATCGCACAGCGTTAAGTCTGGAAATCGGGGTGGTCGCAAGTCCTTATTGATTGTTCTATCCTTCGTGAAATCTCGGTCGATTCGAGTGAGACCGACAGTTGAAATAGCTGACAACCCAATTGTAGGACTTTCCTGTCACGCGGCTTTTTTCTTATGTACATCTTACACACACACACACACACACACACACACACACACACACACACACACACACACACACACACACACACACACACACACACAAACAAACAAACAAACAAACAAACAAACTTAATTAAAAATATTTATCATTTATTTAACTATATTTTTTTATTATTTAATCCAATTATTCTAACTAAAGCGCACGCGCGCACCTTATTTCATTCGCGCGGGTGTGACGGTACTAGCGACAACTTTAAATACTTTTTACGCTTTAAATATTATTCATTTATTTAATTCTACCGCTCACCTGAGACGTCTCAACATTAGCAGACGACTGCAACAGCTGTACATCAGTGCTACACTAGCGCTGCTTGTGGTAAGAGGAAGCACTATTGATGCAGTATACCTCCTTAGCCATTTGTTTATTTAGAGCATTTTTTGGAATGGGATGGGATTTTGCAACAATTTTTTTTTGAAAATATTATATTTAATTGTTTAATAATTAAAAAATCCGCTTCCCAACAATTCTCTTTTATATGCGTTCATGCGCTTTCAGAATAAATTTCCGTCATCAGCAACTAAAAATTTTATTTTTTTTTGTTATAATCTTATTAAAATTAAAACTCCTTCGTCATGTACATTTGTTTATGTAACGTAATATAATATAACAGTGTTTGTCACAGTTTAAAATTATGTCGACATAACGTCCTGTCAGTATGACTGTCTCCACCATTATTGTAAAATGTAATGGGAACAGTATGGTCAACTCACTCTGTAGTTACTATGTAGTACTTGCTTATACAATATATCATTAACAAATCATGTTTGTTCGTTTATTAATTTATCATTGTTAAAATATATATGGTACTTTTCTAAATTATTGGTAATCTGTGTATTATTTGAAAAATTGATTGTCAATAAAATTTCCAGGGTTGTAGTTATCGTTGTTATTTATAATATGTTGGGCGAAATTACATTTTTTTATTTTATCGTTTTTTATACATTTCATATGTTCTCGTATTCTAACAGAGAATAACCTATTGGTCTTGCCACTGTATTTTAATTCACAATTTGCACATTTTAAACTTATACGCCGTCCATCGAAATTAATTTTATTAACTTTTTTTTTTTTAAATGTTAAATCTACATTATTTATGTTTTATTATTTGTTGCATATACAGTTTTTAAACCAAATCATTTAAATATGTTGTTGAAATTCCTATAATTTATATTACACTCGATTTTAGTATAGATGTTATCTACGTTATCCTTTATGTAAATTTTGTATTTTATTCTATTAAGTGATTTATCTGTTAAATTTTTATTATATCCGTTATTTACAGCGATGTATTTGATACTTTTCTATCGTTTTTTTAAATTTTATATCATTATATTTTAGAAATTTTAAGGCTCTATACATAAAATTATTAAAAGTGGTCATGTTTTGGTTATAAGGTTGAAAAGATTCGTAATGCATTATTGTATTTTGCTTGGTGGGCCTCCTAAAAATGTCAGTATTTAATTTATTTTTTTAATTTTTATACCAAAAAAATGTATACTATTATTACGTCGACATAATTTTAAATTATAACGACCACTGCTATTTATATTACGTTACATAAACAAATGTACATGACAAAGGAGTTTTACTTTTAATAATTTAACATAAAAAAATTTTTTTTTTAGTTCCTGATGATGGAACTTTATTCTGAAAGCGCTTGAACGCTATATATTAAAGAATTGTTGGTAAGTGGGTTTTTTAATTATTAATTATATATTCATACCAACGGCGCCATGTTTGATAAAATTATTATATCTTAATTGTTAACAAATATGCCTAAGAAAATTAAAACTTTAAATAGGCAAAATCTCGAGATACTGAAGGTGACCTTGCTGTACAGCCTCTTTCCCTTGACCCTTTAAGTTGAAAATTTAATGGCATAAATGCCCCTTTTATATAAAAGTAATATATATAGAAGTAATCTGACCAAATTTGGTCTAAATCGGTCCAGTAGTTCTGGAAATATAAGATGATTTAGAGGACGATACCGAACACAAAGCGTACATACGAACATTAACATCGGGAATATTTCCAACCGATTCTTTGGGTTTCGTTGGCGTTAAAACGTAAAGATCGGATTAAAACCACACATGCCCATATTGGACCGATTACAATTCTTTTTTTTTTTTGTAAGCTATAACTCTAGACTGGAAAGCAAAAATAACCGTATACCGTACACTATTGAATGACTTCCAAATAACACGAGAATGTAGAAAAAAATATTACCTATCTATAATCCTTGTTGTAGGAATTTTTTTTCTTGAAGATAATTGTGGGTTGAAATAAATGTGTTGGATAGGTATTCGTTTGAACCACAATAATATAAAAATATTTTATATTTCTTTATGGTACGATTCAAGGTTCTGTCCGCGATGTGATGCAGATAAGCATTTAGGCTAGGTTCTGGAAGTGTGAGTGAATAACTTTTCTTAATTCATGTATGAAAACGGGTGTGTAGGAACCAGTAGTAGCTCGTGAGAGATGTAGTCTTTAATTGCGATAATTTTCTGGCAAAATATTTTACTGAGTTGAAATAAAGAAAGATAATCCGTAATCTGTTGCATACCAAACATTTCATTAATTATAAACAAATACTTCAGGTTCAGTAGTTGTTTTGATCTAACTGCGTCAATGAAATATTTACATTAAATAAAAAAGAATTCAAAACTCTTGCATTTTTGTAGTATGAGTACAGTACGTCCATTAAGAAATGATTTACGAGAGAGATTCTTGGAATAATGGCGTATATATATTTTCAGGTGTGTTTTGTGGAATGGGCTCTTTTATTTTTGTATCGTAACCTTCAGCGTAACAAATCGGAACACTCTGTTTTCCAGAGATCCAGTTTTTTTCCGACTATGTAAACTCTAACTCATTTTATGAAAAATATTTTCACATATTTGAAAATACGTTAATGTTATATATAATATTGCTGTATTTAACAAATACTAAGTTTTTTTTGTAAAAGATTAAGTTTTTTGCATATATTCTTTTGGTCGCAGGAATTGCTATCCATTAAATTACACGTAAAACCGTTAGAAATTAAAGAAAATATTGGTTTGAAGCTCTTCCTGTAGCTTTTTTTTATTAGACTGCTTTTATACCATTCTCTAATTGTTCTATGTAATGTTTTAAGTTTGAGATATTTATTAAATCTTACAACTCCAGTTGTTTGTTTAATATATTCTTTGTGTTCCTTTACGGTTTTTACTTTTTTTAAACAATCCGCTATTAATTAACCTGGACACCTTAATTTATGATTCATTTATTCATTTTATCCTTGTTTGATGGAATTTTTTGGGCTCTCCTATTGGTTATCAGACCTCATACGTATGAATTAATTTTAAGCATTTTTCAACAGCAAAATATGAAATTTCAAAGAACTGCGCTTTTCCTATATATTTTTATTGTTTTCTTAGTTTCAGTACCATAGATAATTATAATTATAAATTACATAAATATTTTCAAGAATTTATCCTAATTCTAAGTTTTATATTTAATGCTAGCCGATCCTTTTTTGGCTTGAAACCTTCCCTTGTGTATGTTAAGTCTGCCTTTCAGAGTCCTTACTTTACCCATCTTTGCAATTTTACTGCAGCATTTTGGTATTTATATTATGTACCTCTTTCTTAAAAATGCATTTCTAATTATCGTCATTCGTGTTACAGAAACTATTTACAGTTAAGATATATATTTACGGAAAAGTACAAAACATTTTAGTTAAATTCTTTTTAACGTAAATATTACGTAAAACGTGGTTAAGTATTAACTGACAGTGATACGTATTATATGGCTTCTCAGATAGGTGTAACATTGCCAATCACGTGGTTAGAATTACCATTAATGATATCAGTAGTATTTATGATACCTGTTGTGTAAAATCTCTTTGTATTTTATTGTATGATAAATTTTCTTGGGATAATAATTAAATGGATTTTGTTTACAAAAAACATTATGTTTTTTAAGCATTTTAATAAAAGTAAGTTTGAAAATATATTATTTCTAAATATATAAGTGTAATAACTATTTGAAGTAAAATTCATCTTTTTGGATTCCTTCAAAAAGTTAGTTTCTTCAAGATATATCAATAGGCAGTTGAGTCATTTTTTGGCATCCGTAAATATGAGTCATGTAAAAGGATACTTAGTAAATAAAAATGTTATATACACACTATACTTATGGGCAAAACCTATCCGTATCTTAACACATATGAATTTACCTTTTGTATTCTTACAAACATTACATTAAACGTACATATTTATACGAACATAACATTACCCAAAGTTCAGTGATTCGAACATTAAAAAGTGAAAATTTCAAACCCTTCAAAATTCGTCCGGTGCAAGAACTTAATGAAGATGACTGCGATTGGAAATATGAGTTCTGCGAAATTATGATGCACAATATTTGTGTAGATCCTAATTTATTAAACATAGTTTTCCGTGATGAGGCCTTTTTTTTTAAATCACTACAAATTATCGATACCGGACTGATATTAATCCACACTGGTATCGTGAGGCGCATACACGATATCCAGTCAAAGTAAATGTATGGGCAAGTATTGTTGCTGGACGATTGATAGGGCCTTTTTTTCTTTGCTCTCCTGGGTCGGATCAACAGTCAAGTATTTCTCATCCCAGGGGAGTGTCCTTGTGACTCTAACGGGCTTCCCACACGCCGGCAGTACGTCCGGCCCTAGTTCTGGATCTTTTTTTTCACATTTTTCCTGCCTCAAACCGGCCGGACAAAGGTAAATCCGGGCCTGTGTTGATAGGGCGTATATTTATTGATGTAAATTAAACGCACTAAAATATAAGGCTTTGCTTCTTGACCATATCGTTCCAAACATTCAAAACGTTGTTGGCCACACTTCCAAAACATTTGGTTTCAACAAGACGGTGCCCCGCCCCATTTCAGTCTTCGGATACGTGAAATTCTAAATGCATTTTTTCCTGAAACATGGCTAATCCATGTTTCATGAAGGGGTCAAATAGAATGGCCATCAAGATCACTCGATCTGTCACCATTGGATTACTTTCTACGGGTCCACTTAAAAGTTATTGTTTATCATAATAAGCTCCATTATATTGACAAATTATAAAATAAAATTCGAGAATCATCGCAAAACATCATTATTTATTGAATAATACAGTCATCCTTTTACAACCGAATGGTACACTGCCAAACAAACGGAATAAAATGAAATCTTAGTAAATAAGCAAACATTTTGCTTAATAATTTTTTTGTTTAATAAATTTATTCGATAATATCCATTCAATAAAATTTTTATAAATTTATTTATTTATGATGACACTACCTTAAATTATCAATGTAATTTTTTTTTCAAAATTTAAACTTTATCCCCTTGACACATCTTACCAACTTTTATTTATACCATTTCAGTTGTCTTAAAGACACTTTTAAAGTGATGTATCGCACAAAGGGTGTTACCATTTAAAATATTTTATTTACAACCCTTGGGCCATCCCTCAGGAAGGGGTTGAAATTCGATTTCTTGTGAAAAGGTAAAGTAGTTCACCGACACCTTACCCTTAAATTTAGAGTATTCTATCTAGAACGGTTTTAAAGTTGTTGAGAGGTTTCCATACTTTTGCCTCACTCTGTATGTACGGACTCCAACCATTTCTGTATTTTATTTTTTAATTAATTTTGTATTCTGTTATGCTATTCAGATAATGTTTTACTGTGGTTTCTCTTGATCTATCCGGGTAAATGCTGGGGCAGATTTTTTTTTTTTATTCAAATAGTAGCTTATTTCTAAAGTAATCTAACGTGTTATTATATATTGATGAGAATAAAATATTTTTTAAGTTGTGTTTCATTCGGAGACAAAAAATCATGAATATTCGCTTTGAACAATCTTGTTTTCTTATTTATAAATAGAATAGAAAGAATTAAAAAAAATAATAATAATAAAAATAAAATATTTAAAAGTGTTAACCTTTTCGAATGGAAATATATTAAAATAAATTATTAGATTCTTATGTGTTTTTTATAGTGATTTCGAAAAAAACCTTTGTTTGTTTTAAAAACTACTAATTATACTACAACTGATATTACCGCTGTGTGATTATAACATTTATAAAAGTTTATTCTTTCTATAGGGATGATTATACTGTTGTTTTTGTGAATAATAAGGCGGCTGGTTTAGATGGAGAAAACTTCAACAAACTCTCGACTCAACAACAAAAGCCTAATTAGAAATCCTACCGAGATGAAATAGGATATGTGCTTCATGTCGTAATGATGTGCTGCTTGGTATAACGCTGCTTGAATGATGAGTGTTCTAGTTGTGGGGATAAACACGAGTTTTTAGTCTTTAGTTGGGGAATAACGTATACTATGAGAGCCAAGTAAATTGAATGAGACCTTTCGAAAAATTATCCTGGTGCTTGAAAATGCGTAGGCGTACATTGATATTGATATTTTAATAAAGGAGTTTAATAATATTATAGATTTTTCTTTATTTTATTAGATTAATATATATGTACTTTAATCTGTGGAATGGAACACACATATTTCTTATACTTATTCCGTATAAATACTAAACTTTTACTTGAATTTAATTGAGGGATAATGTTAATAACGATTGGCTTTTAATGATAAAATAGACTGGCTTTTTCCCCCACACCTTGAAAATATCTAATCAAAAAACAATTTGCTATCTAAAGGAAAGATTGGGGAACAATTTAAGACGTTTATTTTAATATGAAAGTAAATTCAGTGTAATTTAGTGAAACAATTTATTTCTATATGTGCATACTACTTAATTAACTGTTCAGCGCACTCATATATTTTTAATTATTTTAATAATTTAATGAGCAATAATAAATGTGATTTATTAAATCTATTATGAGTTATGTTCAGATAATTTTCATATTTTAATTAAATATTTGCTACATTTCATTGTTATTTTAGTATCCATTATTCCAGTCGAATAAATTTTATTAATAAAAATAAAATTCACTTCGTAGAAAGATACCTTTTTATACACATAAACGCATTTGTTCAGATAAACATCCGAAGTTTTATTCTGTATTAAATGATTTATCAGGAGTAAATTTATAATTATGTCAAAAGTTAAAATCCAGTTTCATTTTGAGTATACTCTTAACATGCAAACAGTGATGACTGTATAGGTATTTTAACTTTTGACTTAATTATAATATTTTAACTCCTGATGATGGTTTGAAAAAATCGAAAGATCTCGAGGACTTAACACTTATTTACTGGTAAGGTGGATATAAATCACTTACTTATTACTTTAAATTATTTCATTAAAATACACTAGCAGAACCATGTTCAAGAAATTTAAACGATTTAGATAAAAATAATCGTAATAGATGGGAAATATTGAAGTGACATATTTGATAAGACGTTAAGAGGGGAGGGTATTCATTGAAAAATGTGATTTCTATCTTAATTCTTGAGGAGTGTGTGTAGTTTAAATTATTGTACTTTATCATTTTAGATACATATTTTAATTTTTATCTAGGTGTAATTTCAGATCTTATGATTTGGAAGATATATGAAGGAAACTTTGCTTATTTTTACATGTGTTCATCAAATAGTAATAATAAATGATGTAAGTTATGCCTTGTTAGCGTTTTTTATCGCTCAAATATTTTATTTTCTACTTACAAAATATAATCTTTTCGCAAAAAAAATTGTCAGTTTAATTAAAGAATGTTTATTTTTATGTTATCAACAAACTCAACTATTTTATTTTGGTATAGCGTATAATTTTTTCTTATCCACCATTATTTATACTGGGTGATTAACGAAGAACAAACTTTCAGGACATGTAATATAAAAAATATAAAATAGATAGGTAAATATAGAAAAGAAAGTTCATATAAACATAGGTTCGTAAACAGTTCGTTAGCTAATGTCGGCTGGCGAAATAATTCGCCCTCATTTCTTCGTCTTCGGTAAAATTAAGTGAAATTCTTGGTACCCAAATAACGAATAAATTTAGGGGTTTATATGACAGCTGATCTGAAACATTTTTAAAATAGGTCTCAGATTTGTATTTTTAGTAGTTTTTAAGAAGTGCAAAAATCAGGGCGAAATTTTTCGCCAGTCGACATTCGCTAACGAAGTATTACCGAATCTGTTTTGTATGAATTTTCTTTTTTATTTTCAACAGTAGTACATGTCCTGAAAGTTTGTTATATTCTTCGTGAATCATCTTTTAATTAATTTTGTCTGTCAAAAAGATTTAAAGATCAATTGCTCATCTTTACTACCTTGTACGAAGTAAAGAAAGTATTGTAGTCGCGAAAAATTTCGGTTTTCAGATTTCAACGGAAATATCCATTTTGATCATCCCTGAATCCATTTTGACTAGTTTCGGCATAACTGAAAAACGATTAGCCGTAGGGAAATTTTAGATTTAGGACTGTTGTAACATCTAGTTGTGCACTTCCTCTTTTGATTGCAATCGGCTAAACTAAAAGTGTCCAAAAAAGCCCAAAATCAAAAAAAAATTTTAAATGGATTTTGATTTTTTTCTTAACTGTCGTAGTAAACCCTCACTGAAAGCTTTTCAACGATAAGTCATAAGTGATACCTATTTTCATTGGTTTCAGAGTTATAGCCAAATAAAATTTTAATTGATGAAATATTTGGATTTTACGCGAGGTAGGCACATCGCTTCAAATCCGACTTCATCTCCTTTTTTTTAAATTTAAATATATTGTTTTATTAATTGGCTTTTATTGATTTATTAACCTCTGATTGTAAAAAAAAACTTTACGACAAATAAATCAATAATAACAATTAAAAAAAATATGCAAAAATATAAGAAGTTATTAGTGAAATAAAATTTTATGTACTTTTCATTTTTAAAAAAAAATATGTATATGTAATTTAATAGGCGTACAAGGAAGTCATGTAGTGTCAACATCAGATTTTTTTCATGTGTAAATTGGACAATTCACATCATGGACAGTTAAATTTTTCTTTATTTTATTTTTAAAAGTTTAGTTCTCGTCTACTAGTTCATTGATTAACATATTTCGAATGTCTTGTTTCTAAGAACATTGGGTAGAATGAGGCGACTTAGGTTATTTTTCGGTAATTTCATACTTAAATTTTTCAAGGATTTGTGATGGATGATATAGACATTCAATAATTAGTAATTTAACAACACTATGCATTTACCTAGTGAATTCCGCAGAAAGAAATCTGTATTTATTTAATTATAAAACTTTTATTGGCTTTTCTGTTAAATTTCAAAGCGGTAATTATCAAATTTTAAGGTTGAGATTCGCAGTTGTTCTTTGCCTTTTTGTAGAAGTCAAAAATTAGTTTTTAGACCGTCAAATAATGTAAATGTAGATCAAAATCATATTAGAACAAACAAGGGCAGTTTTAATTCAGGGAACTGTGGGACTATGAAATGTGGGACTAAGAATCTGTAAAATATTCTTGAACATATTGTCTGAATTGTAACGCTTTACGGCAACAAAATATGAGCAATAGAAAAACAGAGATTAAGAGAATAGATGCCTTTGATATATAATGTTACAAGAGGATGTTAAAAATTAGATATTCGGAAAAAAAAAGATCTAAGACGAATAGGTGAGGATAGAAATTGGTAATTCGTGACGAATTAGATTACTGAGCCATGTATTTAAGACATTCAGGTTTATTTAATTTGATGGTAAAGGGACATAGAGAAGATAAAATATCTGCAAAGGATACAAACCATGGATTGTAAAGGGTAATTGAGGATGTAGGATATAAAAGTATCTTGATAATAAAACTTCGCGTAGTTCTTAAAAAAATCATCAATAGCATCAAATCACGCAAACTACCAATGATTTAGAAAGAAAATCTCCAATTTAATATTATTCTGTATAGTCGGCTTTCAAAATTTACTAAAAATTTACTTTTTAATTTTTAAACTTTTATATTTTCCTATCAGATCCTAAATCGTAAGCCATAACAGCCTGTATGTATATATTTGGCTCTTATAACTGAAACAGAAAGATAATTGTCTTCTTTTTTTTTATTCATGATTTCCTTTTCGTCTGTGTTTCTCCTGCAAGCCTGTTACATCATCAATAAAAAGATTGTATTTCCTTTAAATAGGATAATTTAATTTGGTTTATAGGCCAAAAGGGGAGGAACTTTTTTGTCTTATAAACCATTAATTTTATTTAATATGTATAAAGATTTTCTATATATCTAAAAATACTTAGTTTTTTAAATAAACTTAAAAATATTGGTTATATTTTAATAATATATATTACCCGTATTTGAAGTTCAATATATTTTATTTTCAATAAAATATATTGAACTTTTCGTTATAAAAAATTACTATTTTTATTATATAGTACATTCAAAAATGCATAGATTAAAAAGAGTATAAAAGACTTGCCTATACGTTAAACTTAACTTTACAATATCAAAATTAGCAATTTCAAAACAAATGTTAAGAGGACTATAAAAAATTTAATAGGCTATAATTAAAAAAAGCTTTTCCATCGTGATAAAAGTACAAAAAATTAAAGTAATATATGAAATTTTTTACTCACTTATACTTTAAAAGGACATTATATTTTTTTTTTTTTGTTTTTTTAATTCTCATTCCATACACTAGAATGATACACCACTAGAATGATTACATACACTAGAAATAGTCGGGGAAGTTCGAAAATTATTGTCAGCATTGTTTTCATTATTGTTGTTATATCCAATTTCGTTCTCATATTCGAGAATATTATTTGGTGTAAATAATTACCAAAGGGCTACCTTGTAGCAAACTTGTTTAATGAGTTGTTGAATCTGTTTGTATTCATCTAAAGGAGCGAAATAATGAGCATTCTAGGTCCTACAGAATGCATCGTATTGCTACTTACTCAAATGAGGTGTAATTATCTCCGCATTGTTATACCGAACACTTGAATATTTACCGTAGAGGATATTTGAACCTATCTTAATGTAACCGGAGGTTTGGTCAAAGGTTATTGATTACATTGAATGTACTTAGTTCATTATAAATTGATTACTTAGAATGTATTGAATTACCTAACCGATAGGTAGGTTAATGGTTCAACTATAATTGGAATTATTATTTTGTACACTCTTAATTTATTAACACTAGCCGGTCAGGGCTCCGCCCCTCGGCCCTCGACGCGTTCCTATCCTCATGTTTATGAGAGTATTAAATATTTTATAGATACTCGTTGAAGAAAAAAAGATTAGTAACTTTACTTAATTATATTTCTGTTGCCTTAGTGACAGAAATATAATGAAGTAAAAGGATTAATATATTTACATATTATATATATATATATATATATATATATATATATATATATATATATATATCGTTCGTATCTAACGAAATTATCTAAGGGATAATTTTTTTTCAAAATAAAGTATACTTTTATGTATAACCAGTGAAAACCTGTCAGAAAAAATTAAAAGTGGAATTTAATAGTAAAACTAAATATAATTTTATATTAGGTTTTTATTGTTTTTCTTTTTATCTATAACTAACTGTTTGTTGTGTTTTCCCTATTCTTTTTTTATAGAGTAAATATTACTATTAATACGGATTGTCTTAGTTTCATATTTCAGTAATGTGACGTAACGTTTCAAGAAGCATGATGCTTCTGTACTTATTTATTTTTACACAAAATTAAAAAAAAAAAAAACAACTTATTCCTACGATAGTTGTTTTTTAAGAAAATGTAGAAAAATAATAAGTGTAATAAATGTTATTATAAATAACATACTGTTTATAGTACACAATACAATTTTTTATATAATTATTTCAATTTTTTTCCGCTAGATGGTAGCGCTCTGTAACGGCTGTTCGCAGCTACCCTGCTATTGGCGCACAGCGAACCACGTGGTTGGCTCTGCGCCAATAGTAAATAGCTAAAATAAAAATGTGAACACACTTAGAAGAAACACGCCAACGCACCACGAATGATTATCGGAGAAAAAAATAATAAATCCTGAACATTTTTGGCTATTTCTTGAGTTGTTATTTATAAACACAGCTCTAACCCAATTTTTTTACTTTTTTATCCGTAAATCACAAATATAATTTCAGATAAATCGTTCCTATCAAGCATTATAAATAATTCGAACTAATGAATCGTTCGTGTCCTGCGCGCAGCCGCCCGGTGCACCATTATTGGTCTGCTTTGCTCCAATAGCAGTTTAAATAAATAAATAAACAAACCCACACCCCATTCTTTTTTATGGAAAAGATTTAAATCTGGTTTTGATGTGTAAATTTAATATAAAAATTATTATATTTAATAAAATATTTTCCCCCTACTTTTAATGTAAGTTTTTGTAAACTTTTATAAAATTATAAAATAAAATTATCTAAGTTGAATTTAAAATTATTACAAAAAAAAAATGGTGATTTTTGTCATGTGCTCTGTTTTCACTCTAAACTTGCACAAACTAGTTTTAAAATATTTCTCATTGTGACCCTGTACTAATGGATGAAATTTACTTGAGTGCTCTTTATATTACATTATTAGCTCCAGACTCAACGTTACTGATAACATTGTACGTAATAGATAGTAAAACGTACACAATAGTAACGCTGATTTTGATTCAGACTGAATAGTCAAACCCACCGGTTGGTGTAGTGGTAAACGCGTCTTCCCAAATCAGCTGATTTGGAAGTCGAGAGTTCCAGCGTTCAAGTCCTAGTAAAGTCAGTTATTTTTACACGGATTTGAATACTAAATCGTGGATACCGGTGTTTTTTGGTGGTTAGGTTTCAATTAACCACACAACTCAGGAATAGTTGAACTGAGACTGTACAAGACTCAGTTCGACTATTCCTGAGTCGTACACTTCATTTACACTCATACATATCATCTTCATTCATCCTCTGAAGTATTATCTGAAAGGTAATTACCGGAGGCTAAACAGGAAAAAGAAAGGCTAAATAGTCAATCATATTGGTAGATGTAATCTTTTAATTTTCTATTATTTAGATATAGATTCATAGTCCTATTACTATTTGGAACACGTTCACTCAAAAAACAATAAATTCTATAAATATCTTAAAGTATTGTGAAAGTGTTTGAAATTAAAGCAAGTTATAAAATTGGATATGTAATTAAATTTAAAACTTTTTTTTTTACTTAATATATTGAGTCTTCTTTTAATCAGTATTTTTGAGTAAAGCCTTTTTTACGTGTTCTTCCCTCATCAGAAGCAACTTGTAAAATTTATTTTTGTCTTCAGTCATTTGACTGGTTTGATGCAGTTCTCCAAGATTCGCTATCTAGAGTTAGTCGTTTCATTTCAGTATACCCCCTACATCCTACATCCCTAACAATTTCTTTTTCTTATTCCAAACGTTGCATGCCTGCACAATTTTTTCCTTCTACCTGTTCCTCCAATATTGAAGCGACTGTTCCAGAATGCCTTAAGATGTGGCCTATAAGTCTATCTCTTCTTTGAACTATATTTTTCCAAATGCTTCTTTCTTCATCAGTTTGCCGCAACACCTCTTCATTTGTCACTTTATCCACCCATCTGATTTTTAACATTCTCCTGTAGCACCACATTTCAAAAGCTTCCAACGTTTCTTCTCAGGTACTCCGATCGTCCAAGTTTCACTTCCATATAAAGCTACGCTCCAAACATATACTTTCAAAAATGTTTCCCTGAGGTTTAAATTAATTTTTGATGTAAGCAAATTATATCTCTAACTGAAGGCTTGTTTCGCCTGTGCTATTCGGCATTTTATATCGCTACTGCTTTGTCCATCTTTAATAATCCTACTTCCCAAATAACAAAATTCTTCTACCTCCATACTCTTTTCTCTTCCTATTTTTACATTCAGTGGTCCATCTTCGTTATTTCTACTACATCTACTTTCGTTTTTCTTATTTATTTTCATGCGGTAGATCTTGCGTATGACTTCATCCATGCCGTTCATTGTTTCTTCTAAATCTTTTTTTACTCTCAGCTAGAATTACTGTATCATCAGCAAATCATAGCATCTTTATCTTTTCACTTTGTACTGTTACTCTGGATCTAAATTGTTCTTTAACGTCATTAACTGCTAGTTTTATGTAAAGATTAAAGAGTAACAGGAATAGGAAACATCCTTGTCGGACTCCCTTTTTTATTACTGCTTCTTTCTTATGCTTTTCAATTATTACTGTTACTGTTTGGATCCTGTAAATGTTACTAATTGTTCTTCTATGTCTGTATTTTAACCCTAATTTTTTTTTAAAATGCTTTTTCTAGGTCTAAAAATGCCAAGTATGTTGGTTTATTTTTCTTTATTCTTCCTTCTTATATTAATCTCAGCGCTAAAATTGCTTCCCTTGTCTCTATACTTTTCCTGAAACCAAATTGGTCTTTTCCTAACACTTCTACTCTCCTTTCAATTCTTCTGTACAGAATTCTAGTTAAGATTTTGATGCATGATTAGTTAAGCTAATTGTTCTGTATTCTTCACATTTAACTTGTAATATATTACATATTAATGACTATATTACATGCTCTATAAATTTATATTACCACTTATCAAAATAATAAGAATAATAATAGAATTTTATTGGGTAGAACCTGTCCTTAAAAATATTATATATGTTATACTATTATATTCGATACGTATTTGTTTTATACATGTACAAACAAAACGCTTACGAACAATTTAAAGTAATTTTTTTTTTTTTTTAATCTGATCAGAATAAAAAACTAATTTAATTAAAAATTTCCCAAATTTAATTTTAAAAAATATATATGCATTTACGTATTCCGTGACCAAATAAGATTGCATGTGAGATTTGATTGTCACAGCGCTGTGATCACTACCAATCTACACCGTAATGAACTTAAGTTCACATGCGGGAAAAATAAGAACTAACAACTTGCCATTGAAGAAGATGAAATAATTTACCTCTTTTTTCTCTCTTCACCGAAGTATTTAATAACATTTCTACATCTGTAAGGAATATACAGTTTTCTTATATTTGCTGTCTTTTGCGATCGTTTTTTCGGTCTTAACTATTCCAAAATAAAGAAAATGAGATAAATAAAAAATAAATCACCAACTAATAGACTAAATTTAATGTTAATTGAAAAATTCGTTAATTAACAATTCAAAATTACATATTTTTCATACCGAATACAAGTAGCAATAATATCAATAAAAATTTATTAGTAATAATAAAAGAAAATAATAATGCTTAATATACGACATATGAATAACAGTAATGGACGCTTGCCCGTCTGTACTTGTACCCCATACGACGATCGAGACAAATGATAGTTTAGAAATCAAACTTTTCTCCCATTTAAGGGAGTGCGGCCATTTAAGGGAGTACAGTGCGGCTAAGTTAACAGGCCGCACTGTACCGTAGCTTTAA
Source organism: Lycorma delicatula (assembly GCF_047948215.1). NCBI lineage: Eukaryota > Metazoa > Arthropoda > Insecta > Hemiptera > Fulgoridae > Lycorma > Lycorma delicatula. Next base: position 124,966,905 of record NC_134459.1, on the reverse strand, counting down.
TGATTGGTGCTATAATTTAATGATTGTAAGCGACTTTAGATAAGTCACTTCTTAAAATAATAAAGTTATCCCCAAAAATAACAAGCTGTCCTTATCAGGTTTATAGGAAACTTAAGGAGAAGAATAGTTTCAGTTGATTTTTTCACTGCCTAAATAAAATCCTTAAATATAATCTTGTCAAGCACTTTGAAATACTGATGAAATTCAACCTTACAAATGACATTATGGTCACCTATCCATATCCAAACCCCCTCTCCGTACATTGGTTGTACTCATATATGAATACATTACTTTAAGGGAAAGAAATTACATTTAAAGTTTAGTATTACTACTTGTGCCCATATGATTTACATACAGAAACAAAAAGATAGGGAAATATAATGTTAAATAAGAAATTAATTTCCCCGTTTTTGTGAAGTAACAACCCTTATTTTAGCTTACATATATTGCTTCCACTCAGCACAGGAGCAGTTAACATTTTTACCTTTTTAAACTTACAAGTAAACCTGTCAGAAAAAAATTAAAAGTGGAATTTAATAGTAACTTAAATATAATTTTATATTAGGTTTTTATTGTACTTACTGTTCTTCTTTTTATCTAAATCTTACTATTCTTTTCTTAGTCTAAATCTATGTAATTTGATTGGTAATTTGTGTTTTCCCTATCCTTTTTTTATAAAGTATTATTAATACGGATTGTCTTAGTTTCATATTTCGTACTAAGATAAAATTTGTAAAAACAGTATGATATTATTTATCATTATCCGCTAATATGTAATGTAAGCCCTAGAACGTAGAATTTTCGACTCTAGTTGATTGTATTTCATGGTGTAAGCAAATTTGTGTTGATAACTAAAACTGAAACGGCTGTTTACTTATGTAATCTGATCTGTGTTTGACTTTGAGTTGACCGGTTAGTTTAGTGTGCTCAGATAATTTACCTTCAGATCCTCTTCTCAACATTATATGCTGTTGCTTCTTCCTTTGTTAGTACAGTAATCTTTATTATAATAATATGTTAGATTGTTGTAGAACATTGATTCTCAATCTTTTTCGCCCACCATCCACATTGAAAATCAAAAATTTTCTAGCGCCCTCAAAATTTTTTAAACTTACCATCTGTAAAAAATAACAATTGGAATTGCAATTTTTAAGATGCGCTCTTAAAAACGGCAGTTGCAATTATTGTTTTTAAACGTGGCATATCCTATTTTTGAATTGAAACTTATAAATAAATGAGAGCAATTAAAACACATATTTAATTATATTTAGAATTATTTTTATTAAAACTGCTTTCAAAAAAATTACGATAGTATTTATATAGTTATATAACAACAATAGTGATAGCATATTCAATATAACAATACAATAATTAAAACAAAGCTTTCATTTGAAAAATAACACATTAATGTGCTCTGTGAATCTGATGTGCTTTTCCCCAATTTTCTGTGGGCCTTCTACCGACCCCCCTGAAGGCCTTCAGCGGCCACAAGTGGGCATTATCGCCCACTTTGACAGCGAATGCTGAAGTTTCTGAAAGTGAATTGCAAAAAATTACGCACTTTGACAATTTCGTGCCTGTTTTTACTTACTTTAATAATGAATTAAAAAACAGTTTATAATAATTTCTAATATAAAAATGTGTAAAACATAAAAATGTTCAAACTTATTTGTTTTGTAAAGATACTGATTAGATGGGTACTAAATTTCATAAAAATATTTCAGTCCTTGCTTAAAATATACATTTTTACCGAAAAAAAGAGAATGGTAAACGGAAGAAATGGTTGTTCCCATGAACGTTTTCGTTTATTTTGATGTCTTGAATTACTTCCACAACTTCGGCAAACGTCTGGGATACGACCAAACATTCTGTTCATGAACACTAATCTTTTTCCAATGTTCTGGTCATCAAATCTTACCAAAAATCAGATCTTAACTAGCTTTGTTTCTTTATAAAACGTTTAGTTTAAAAATAAGCAACCCTACTTTTCAAAACTAGGATTTTAATGGGAAAATAAATATTTAAACCAGGAAAAAAAGATAAATTTAGATCATACTGAATTATTAATTTGTGATACTGTTATGGAATACTTATCAAAAATGAAGTAAATTATATTCTGAGCAAATAAAATTGGTCTTTAGAACCCATTCACTGGTTAAAACTTAAAAATAATGAGAAATGAGATTTTCCTTTCAATAAATATAAAATGACCTACACAATTTGTTTGACAGTGCAATATTTTTCCTAGATTTTTTAAAATGAAATTATACTCTGTATATGTAAAATAAAACACCAATTATGACTAATATCTTATAACATTAAGCCTGTAACCTATTTTAATATTTTATTGTAGGTCGGTACAGTTTTATTCAAAAAAAGAGATTCTTCGAAAAAAATACATTATTTCATTTTCTGAGGGGTTATTAAAAAAAAGTGAGAAATGAATCGGTTTGGCTTGTCGTTTTCTTCACCGAGCCAAAATATATTGTCGCATATCTGCATGTACTACAGAGTGATTTTACCTGTTACCCAATTTTAAATGTAATTTAAGAAAGGGAAATTTAGGTAGAATAAAAAAATGTATTTGTTACATACAAAAGAAATTCAATAAAAAGCTATTACTTACATAATCGTTAAAGAATATGTTCAAAATGCCCACCCCTTGTGGATATACACGCACGGACTCTTTTCAGCATATTAGCAGAAACCTTTTTAAGAGTTGCATTGGAAATATTCCTGATTAAGTCTATAATATTGGCTTTAAGTTCATCAATAATGTGAGGATTGTTTTTGAAGGCCTCGGACTTAAAATAGCCCCACAAAAAGTAGTCAAGAGATGTGAGGTCTGGGAACCTTGGAGGCCATAAACCCTTGCTCATTATTCGATCATCAAAGAACGCTTGCAGAAAATCCACGGTTTCTCGAGACATGTGGCATATAGCGCCGTCTTGCTGAAACCAGCAATACCGTTCTTGAGGTTCCAGGAGGGACACAAATTGGCGCACAATATTCCTGTATAGTTCACCATTTACTGTCTGTTCGAAGAATATGGGTCCGACCGACTGACTATACGATGACGAGATATCGCACACCACACACCAATTTTTTCAGGATGCAAAGATTTGTCTTGTAAAGCTTTAGGATTTTCAACCGTCCAAATTCGACAGTTTTGACTGTTCACATAGCCATCGAGATGGATCCAAGCTTCATCACTAAAGAACACTGTGTTTAAAAATTCGATTCCGTTATCATTTACGAGAGACCTAAACCAACGGCAATATTGCAATCGCTTGTTTAAATCTGGAGGCTGAAGCTCTTGGACTAATCGTACGCGATACGGACACAATTTCAATTTTTGTAGCAGCTTTCTGAACACTTGAATATGACAAGCCAACTTGCTTTGAAAGTTTTCGTAAACTTTTCCGTGGAGAATTGAGCAATCTTGTTTTCACATTCTCTAAAACGTCATCTGTCAAGCGAGTTGGTCGACCGCTACGTTTTCTGTCGCAAACACTACCTGTCTCTCGAAATCGGTTTGCTAGTCTAGAAATTGACATTTTTTCTGGCGGAAGAACACCAAAAATTTTAATCTGAAATGATTCTTTTGCACTTGCGTACGATTTCGTAGCCAAATATTGTTCAAGAATGAAAACTCGTTCTATGGTAAAAGACATTCTGTTCGTAACACGACCGGAAACGGCACAAAAGTTTACACAACTCAAGGAGAATCAACTCACACTGCCGTATCTATACCGGTTGAATAGTGCTACCAACTTCGTGTCACAAAACAAAATTTCCCTTTCTTAGAAAAAAATTACCAGACATTAACAATTGGGTAACAGGACTAAAAAATCACCTGTACATACTATTCCATATTGTTTTGTAAGAGGATACAATTAGAACGGATTTGTAATTCATTCAAAACTATTGAATCGCATGATTCAATAGTTTTGAATGTAATGAAAGTAAATGTAATTTATTAGAAAATAAACTCTGAGGATTTTATTTTTAAAAAAAGGTTTTTAGGTGTAGGTATTCTACTATTTTCAATTCACATCTATGTTTACAAATTGTATTTTCAGAAAAAGTGTTCAAATTTTGATTTACTAACTCTTCATATGTTCTTCGGTTATCAAGAAGTACACAAATATGAAAAAAGCAAATTGAGAGATTTCATCTCTCATTGAATTCTGCAGAATTCATTTACAGAATGAATTTATTATTGTACGAAACTGCATTTGGCAATTACCATAGAGAGCTAAATTAATTCTTTTCTAGCATTGCTTTACAAAATTTTACGTTTATTAATTAGATATTATTTAATAATATTCCAGTTAAGTGTTATATAAATTAAATATTTTCAGACACTATCAGCATATAATATTATTTTTATTTTTAATATTTGTTCTTTACCACTTAAAATTGATCAGTCTTCTATTGTCTCTGCCGATTAATAATATGATAATATAATTGTAGGTTAAAACGCAGTATTGCATTGCAGTACATTATTAATGTCCTTTGATATCTGATTCTTCAGTCGATTTTCAGTTTGGTGTTATATACTAGTTGTGTTATCTATAAATATTTACCGAGTATCGAAGTTTAATTAATTTGCTTCTTTTTTTTTTTGTAAATCGACACCGTTTGCTGTAGGATCACGATAAAAACTTTTATTTATTGTTTTTTTCTTCGGTTCCCAGTATTCTTCACTTTGTCTGACTTTTCTTCTCGCCTTTGCTTGGTCCATTCTGTTCTAGAATCTTTCAATGTTTTGACTTTTTTGTGGACGTGTCTCTTTTCTGTGATCTCATTTGTTTCTACTTTATTTTTTTTAGATCTTCTTTGACCTTGTTAAACCACTTTGTCTTGGTTTTATTGGTTTCTTTGCTTAGTCTTGCTTTCGTCCATTCTCATCAGATGTCTATAGAAGGCAAGTCTACGTTTCCCCTAATCGCCACTAAGAGTTTGTTTACCATCCGGTACAGTTTATTTTTTTCGTTGTTTTAACAATTTTCTGCTTTTCTATGCCCGAGTATTTTCCACATATATATGTGTATTCCTTTCTATGTTTTCAAGTTTGCTTATTTCTCCCTGTTCTAATGTTGTGCATCCGACAGCGTATATACCTCTTTTTTTTTTAATTCCCCTTTTTAAAAAAAATATATATATAATTTCTGTCATTAAATAAGCTTTTGTGATCTTGGTTTTGGAACGGAACGGAACGCTAGGACTAATCGCAGAGCCTGGCCGAATGTCCCTCGTTGCTGAGTCTGAATCGGGCGGATCATTATTTATTTAGTGGCGGTTATAGATTTTTGCGTTTTATTTATGGACGGAGTTGTTATTTGAGTTCCGATCCTTTAGACCAGTGAGAAATAATTGACCAGGAACTGATCATAAGAAACTAGGCGCATATGAGCTTTGTTCTCCCTTCACGATTCCCCTTCAGTCCGTCTCCGGAAGTCCTGTCAGTGCTACCGTTTTTCGGCCTAGCAATAATCCGACTTCCGGGGACCCTAGTGTTTGAGGAGGCAATGCACTCCCCTTTTCTAAGGGAGTCACATGTGCTGGCTGGATCCTGGTTTTGTTGGCTTCTTTACTATTACTTAACGTTATACAGGCTTATTGGCGTGTATAAATTTCCAAGGTACTTATAGATTTCAGTTCTCCTGATTTTACAGTATCTTATACTAAGATGTGTGGGTACATTGTTTATGAGCTCTGATTTCTTTCGAAAGTTATTCGTAGGCCGTTTTTTTTTTAGCTATTTTCTTCAATGCGTTGATCTGTTCTTGGGCTGTCTTTAAATTTTTGTGTAGGATTACGAGGATTCCTGAAAAAGTCGAGCAACCTATCTAGAGCTTTTTCTGTTGGGTTTAATCGTACTTTTTCAATTTTATTTTTTTCGTCACCCTACCTTTTTCTAATATACGTTTAAAAAAATTGAATATAATCCCTTTCCTTGTCTTACTTCCGTTGGATTTTTAATACTTCTGATAGCTTCATTTTGAATTTCGCTTCTGGTTGAAGTTTGTGCTTGCATAACAGGGTTTGGTCTTATGCACAACAATTTTTTTTAAAGAACTGAAAAATTATTAATTATTTTCCTACTTTTAAATGAAACTGTAAACACGAGGAAGATGCAAAAAAATATAAAAAATATACCTAGTTATCTATCTAATTTCTTATTTTCTTTTCTGCCATTATAGAGGGTTTTCGAACAGTATTTTCCATTTAATAACAGTATTTTTAATTTTAATCGTAACTTTATAAAATTGTAAAAATTTGGTATGTTGTTTTGATGACTTAAGTGTGAAATGTATATAAAGGTGTAAAAAAACATTACGTCGCCATTTAGATTATAATTAAAATGTGATTAAATATTACGCATCAGTTCGAGCTTTGAATCGTCAGTAACTTACAAGAAAATGAAAAGGCAGTGTTCTGTGTTATGAACAGCATTTAACTATGTAGTCTGTAATTACATTCGATGACGCAGTTAATTGAAACTATCACTTAAATTAAGATAAGTTGAATTAAGTACTAACTGCTCCGGGAATATTAAATCTATACAGTATTAAACAACAAGCCTGACTTACTTCCTCACTTTTTAATTGAAATAAATTCTAACCTATATGGAATTCAAACACGATAGGGACGTTTTTCCTCATTACCTAAAGCTGAGGGAAAAATTAACAAATTCATAGTTAAGGAGAAACTGTGTTTCTTTTGACAAAACTTAGATATCGAAACAAAGGAATTGATATCTAAATAGAGTTACAAGAAATGTTTTTAAAATCTGTTGTTATAATATATATATCTATCTACAAATCTCAACAATTAGGATGCTTTATAACGAGACTCTTTTCAGAAATGAATTATTTCCGGTCATATGAAACCAACAGGGAAATTCACAAATTCAGGACAACCAAAAAGGACAACCTGGTCATTATTCGATCCTAGACTCTTTTAATACTAAAAAAGAGACTTAAAAGCGAAAAATAATAGAATATTTCTTTGTTAATTTTTTTTTTTTAACTGAGTTGTGAACCAAACTGGACTAAATACCATTCCTGGGGATCCTATCCCATAAAAACCATTAACTCACTAAACTGAAAATTCTAGCGAAACCAAAAGATGTTTTGCGCTAATTTTTTTTGGTGGGAGGAGCGCGTGTAGACGCGTAGTTAAAAACTGTAACTTTCCCTGACATCATACCGGCTAACGTTGCGCTCACCGATTTGAAGCCCAACTTGTGGCAACAGTGTGTGTGTGTGTGTGTGTGTGTGTGTGTGTGTGTGTGTGTGTATATAGAGAAAGAGAGAAAGAGCAATGAAAAATTTATATCACAGTACGGAAAATAAAAATAAAATTATATAGCTTGGGTCAAAGCCATTTTGAGTTGGAGCCCCCTAAGCTTTCTCTTATCTGAATTAGACGAAAAGATAATTAAATGAATATATTTTAATTCATAAGGAAACGAAAGAATGAAATTGTAATTGAACCCAAAACATTGATTATCGTCTCGAATAGCTTTAGAAAATGAATGCTAGTGTAAAAATTACAAAATATAGATTTGGATCTATAAAGCGTAAAGGAAAAATCTTTTCCAATGTCTAAAAACATAAATTTTTAATAAATAAATCCATAAAAAGCAGTGTGTTAATACCAAACACTGGGGATGTTTAGGTGAATTTTTCACTTGATAAATGGTTGTTTCAAACTCCCGTAAGAAAAATATTTTTATGTTGTTCTTAGGATGTTGCTAGTAGTTTCAACTGTTACTGTTGTCGATTATATTTATAATATTGTTAAAAATATTTCTTTCTGTAGCAGTTAG